>NW_018164808.1:24038-66213 GCF_001263595.1 Phalaenopsis equestris
ATTTTTTTAAAATTAAAAGTATAAAAAAAAAAAAAAAATATAAAACGGCCGGCAGAGATTATAAAAAAACAATCTGTGACGCTAAAAAATATGTTTTTAATGATCTTTATAATAGATTAGATACAAATGATGGTAAAAAATATATGTATAAATTAGCCAAACAAAGAGAAAAGAGAAGGAAAGATTTAACTCAAGTAGAGTGTATTAAAGATGAAAATAAAAAAAACGTTCTTCTTAGAAAAAGATCTATTGTTGTATGTAAATATATAAGAATTATATATGCTACAACTCTGAGATTATTATTCAACTTGAGATAGAATTTAAAGGTATTGTAAATTACTCTGAATGCCTTGTTATTTTGAACAAATGTGTTTGCCATCTAACAAATGTTCGATCACAAGTAACATTTCTGTCATACATATCTTTTGATAAATTGAATATATGAGCACTTCAAAGTACCTCTCTTAAAGCCTTATTATAAACTTTTTCTAAATCAGCAAAAATTGTATGTAGAACCTCCTTACTTTTTATGTACTTCTCCATCGAACCTTTCAATAAATGTATAGCTTTCATAGTAGACTTGCCCTGCATGAATCCAAACTGATACCGAGAATTTTTTTTATCTCGTCGTAACCTATGTTCAATTACTCTCTCCTATAACTTTGATGTATGTCACATTAACTTAATTTCTCAATAATTTGCTCACACTTATGCATCCCTTTTGTTTTTAAAAATATGAACCAATGTACTCTTTCTTCACTCATGAGACATTTTTTTTTGTTTTTAAAACATTTTTAAAAAGATTAGTAAGAGAAGTAATCATATTTCATATTAGCATGAAGGATAAGCTAAGCGACCTCATTATTTCATTATTTTTTGTAAGAGATCATTGCCTCACTGCTTGATCAGAGAAGAAATATATCCCTTTCTATTACTGCCATCTATTTAGTGCTGCCATTCACATTTGTGCTGTAAGCTCAGTTTGAGTTGGCCTGCAACGCATGTCTGAAAATTTTTATCGAATTGGTGGCTTTTTTGTGGGAATGATATTAATTTGAAGGAGGCTCTTCTAGCTTAAGATTAATGGGACTTAAGGGCGTGCTGATATGTTGTGTGGCTGTTAAAATTTTGTTAACTGCATTTCATTAAGAGGATTGTATTGCAGGGAGCTATTACGAATGAGTAAAGTGCCAAAATAGTCAATTGACTGTTTGCATGTGGGCAGTTAAGTCCCAGAGTCTATAAATGTGCCAAGTTAATATACATAATTTTTAAATTGGCGCTGAATTAGTTCTTTGTGATTTGGTTACTTTGCAAGACTGCCATATAGACAACCCAGGCTGCTATTAAATAAAGTGAAGCATGTTAAAGTGCATGTTAAAGTAGGTGATAAATTAAAGTAGGTGATAAATTTGTTAATACATGAGAATTGTGTGGTACGTTGATAAAAGTTCTGATGAATCGATTATGATTTTGAAATAAAAATTGAATTTTTTCTCGTTGAAATTATTGGATGGCCTTGGGCAGGCTTCTCAGGCCAACCCTTATAGACATGCAAGGTTACCATTAAATAAGTTGAACCATGTGATGTTTAAATATTTAAGAATTCAGTGGTATGTATGTAAATTTCCCATATTTATTTTTAGTTTTTTTTCTTTTTTTTTTCTTCATTGAGGGAAGGATGACGAATTAACGATTTACTGAATTGACGATGGAAATTTTCTTTGTACTGAAATTATCGAGGATGGCTTGAATGATGTTTCTCAGGCAACCTCTATGGACATTCTATGATGCCAATAAATACGGCGAATCATGTGGAGTTTCAATGCATCTGAATTCATTGGTACGTGTGCTTTATTCTAGATTTTATTTCTTGTTCTTCTTTGAGGGAATCGAGGAAGAGTCATGAATTGATGTTGAACTAAAGATGGATTTTTTCTTTGGTATTGAAACTATCATAAGGTTGCCATTAAATAAGTTGAGCCATGTGAAGTTGAATTGCATAAGAATTCAGTGCTATGTATATAAACGTCTCCCTTTTTTTATAAGATTCCATTTCTTGTTCTTTGAGGGATGCAATTATGGATTATTGATTCAACTTAAGCTAAAAATGAGATTTTTCGTTATTTTAAAACTATTGAGGATGGAATGTGGTCAAGCTTCTCCGGCAACCTGTATAAACATGTGAGGCTCTTCTAGTCAAGATTAATGGGAGATAAGGGTCTGCTAATATGTTGTCGTTGTTAAAATTTTACGAACTGCATTTCATTAAGAGGATTGTATTGCACCATTTTACAGCCAATCGACACCAATTAGAACCTTCTCATCAGGTGGCTATCGCCAAATGACACCATTATATTACAGTTAAGGCTGCAGCTTGTATGTTCCCCAATAGATTGCTAGTCTTTGAATTGTGAACCATGAGGGTAGACACAGTTTTCTGTTTGACTTAAAATTTTACCCTGAGGCAAAGATCCACCCCATATCTATAGGGGTCCCTTGGACAACGCAACTCATGGTTGTTGAAACGGATCTTTTAGTCAGGTTGGGTTGACTACCTCTGCTGACTAAATAGATCAGCGATCACGACGATCGGGGATGACAAAATCATGGGTTCTTGATTGAGTTCTTCATCATTTCCCCCACCATACGCTTTAAACTCCATGTAATTTAAAATATATGTTTGTTGCTATTATATGTTTATTATTCAGTGTTAAACGATTAGCCTTAATAGAAAGTGCTCTCTCGTTATTGGGAGGGGTAATGGATCATAGATGTTTGCATCTATGGGAAACCTCAAAACCATATAAAAAATGAGGGTGGAATATCGAGGTAGTGTCTTATCTACTATTCCTCAAAGCTGTCTCAATACAAAAATAAAATGCAGAGTCTGAGGCGGTTGAAGTTCCCGAAGCCCTCGTAAATCTTCCTTTTTTATTTCATTTTTATATTTTGTTTGTTCTACTTCCAGGGAAGGGATGATGAATCAACGATTGGCTTTTAATTGAGGTTAGAATTTTTCTTTGTATTAAAATTTTGAGGATGTCTTTTGAGGATGTCTGTGAGGATGTCTGTAGGTCTTGATGATATCCCAATTGAAGTGTGGAAATATTTAGGAGGTTTGAGACTTTCTTGGCTTAATAAACTCTTTAAGATTATTTTAAAAACTAAAAAGATGTCACAGGAGTGGAGGAAGAGTATTTTGGTCCCCATTTTTAAGAATAAAGGGATGCACAAAAGTGTACAAATCGTAGGGGAATTAGGTTGATGTGTCATACTTTAAAGTTATGGAAGAGGGTAATTGAACATAGGTTAAGACACATTACAAAAATTACTCATAATCAATTTGGATTTATGCGGGGCAGGTCTAGTATGAAAGCTATACATTTATTGAGAAGTTTGATGGAGAAGTTCAGAGATAATAAGGAGAATCTACATTTGATTTTTATTGATTTAGAAAAGTCTTACGATAAGGTTCCAAGAGATATCCTTTGGAGAGTTCTTGGGAAGAAAGGTGTTGATATGACTTATATTCAAGTCATTAAAGATATGTATACTAGAGCTGTTACTTGTATTCAAACTGAAGAAGGATTGACCAAGTATTTTTCTGTTTTTGTTGGATTACATCTGGTGTCGGCTTTAAGCCCATATCTTTTTGCTTTTGCTATGGATGGTCTTACTGGACATTTATAGGAGGATGTACCTTTGTGTATGCTTTTTGCTGATGATATCTTTCTCGTGGATTAAACGAGAGAAAAAGCCCAGGAAAAACTTGAAATATGAAGGTCTACATTGGAGTCTAAAGGCCTTCATTTAAGTAAAACTAAAACTGAATTCATGGAATGTAATTTTAGTAGTAGTAGCTGCAGTGACAAAAGTGTGACTTTGGGTGATTAAATTATTAAAAGGTGTAAACGATTTAGATATCTTGGGTTCGTTGTTCAAAGCGATGGTGATATAGATGGGGATGTTAATATTAGAATTCAAGTTGGTTGGTTGAAGTGGAGGAATGCTTGGGGCCTTTTGTGTGATAGAAAAGTACCGCTTAGACTGAAAGGAAAATTTTATAAGACGGTGGTGAGACTTGCGATGCTCTATAGCGCTGAATGATGACCTTTAAAAGAGAAGCATAATAATAAGTTAAGTGTTTCCGTGATGAGAATGATTAGGTGGATTAGCGGCTTTACACTTAGAGACAAAATGCGAAATGAATATATTCGTGATAGGGTTGGTGTTGCTCCTGTGACAGACAAAATTAGAGAAAGTTGTCTTTGATGGTTTGGTCACGTTAAAGGTCGACCATCTGATGATCCGATTAGGAGAGTAGATGTTTTAGATTCGACTTGTGTTAAGAAAAGCAGAGGTAAACCTAGGAAGACATGGGCTTATTGTATAAAAAATGATCTTAATTTACTAGAGCTAAATGAAAACATGACACTAATTAGGATTAAGACTATTGTTGTTGTTGTTGTTGTATTAAAATTATATTGAGGATGGCCTGAGGGAGGCTTCTTAGGCACTCCATATAGACATGGAAGGGTGCCATCAAATAAGGTGAATCATGTGAGGTTTAAATACATAAGAATTCAAAGGTATGTATGTAAATATCCCTTTTCATTTCTTTATCTTCGTTGAGTGATGCATCCTTGAACTAAAGATGAAAATTTCTTTGTTTGGAAATTATTGAGGTTGGCCTGGGGGAGGCTTCTCAGGTAACCCACATTGTCATGTAAGATTGCCATTAAATAAGGTGAACCACGTGATGCTTAAATACATAAGAATTCAATGGTATGTAAATCTTCTTAGTTTTATTTTTAGATTTTCTTTCTTGCTTTTCATTGAGTGAAACGATGATGAATCATCAATTGACTTTGTATTGAAGATAGTTTTTTTTTTTCCATTTTGGTACTAAAATTATTAAGGATGGGCTGAGGGAGGTATCTTAGGCAGCCTGTATAGGCATGCAAGGATGCTAGTAAATAAGGTAAATCATTTGAACTATAAATATATAATGATTTAATGGTCCTATGTGTTTTATTATTATTATTATTTTTATTTCATTTCTTGTTCTTTATTGAGGGAAGCGACGAAGAATTATCTATTGACCTTGAAATAAAGATGTTTTTTTTTTTCGAAACATGTTTTTAAATTTGCACAATTTGAGGGACATCATAAGGCCTTTCTTAGCTTTTTTGTTTTGTTTAAATAATCTCAATAAGGTGTACATCTTATTGTCCCAGGGTGAGGAGTGTGTCTCATCCAAGCATAGGCATGCCTCATCTCAAAGTTTTGAGGTTATCCATATTGTTTTAACACAACTAAATGTAATGTCAATATAATTCGTCTATTAACCCACCCTCCCACCTTATTTATTGATTAATTTTTATAATTATTTTTTTGGTATTGAATCTATAGCCGCTGGTTATTTAGCCGAAGGTTTCGAGGAGGCTTCTAAGGAAACCGACCTAGACATTCAAGTTTGCCATTTAATAAGGGGTGCCATGGGAAGTTTAATTGCATGAGAATTATGTATGTATACGCCCAATTTTATTTTCTTTAGATTCCTTTCTTGTTCTTTGAGGGAGGCAATGATGAATCATTGACTCAACTTAAACTTAAGATGGGAATTTTCATTGTTTTAAAACTTTCGAGGATGGCCTGTGACAGGGCTTCTCAGGCAACCTGTATAAATATGTGAGGGGTTTGAAGGTTGGATTTAAAGATTATTATGGTCTCTCTCTCTCTCTCACTTACTCGTCTCGGACATCTGAGGCTTTGAGAATGACCAATCGAGTTTCTTAGTATGATTGCTAGGTTTCTGTTGAAAGATCTTGAAAATTCTAATGATTATATTCTATATTTGTTATAACTCTATATTTAGAGGGTTATAAATTATATGAGGGATCTTGAGAATCTCTATTTATTTCTCTCCTTAATTAGAGATATTAACTGTCTCTTATATTTTGTTATTATTCATTTCCTTTTCAACTATATTATGTTTTTATTATTTTCCTTATCAGTAAGTCCTGTAACGAGTATTTAAATTTCTCTTTTCATTTATAAAATTAAATTTTGTTATATCTTTTCAGTTTTGAACGTCTTTGGAGGGTAGTGGGTTCCTTCTCTCTTTATCTGTTTGATAAGTATGAAAGCCATTTAACTATTCACCTTTTTCTTATGAGAAGACTTACTTTACGCGTTCAAAAATGTGGCATGAGATTTACTCCGTATGCTTGTAGTTTCTCTGGTTCTTTACATTGAGTGGGAAAACAATCCTACGGAAATAGGACACCCTTTGGTCAAAAAGACATCTATATTGTAGGAGGATTACCTATATCAAATTTGTATTCTAATATTCTTGCACGATTTTTCCCCTAGGAACAGACAATTAGGTGATAACAAAATCATTGATTGACATGAACTCAAGTTAGCTTTTTTTTTGGGGCTGATGGTAGAATCAAGACGAGCTCCAGATATACTTACTTTTCCTACGCATTCTCATCTAAGCAACAATGACAACAACAACAAAAAAAAAAAATAAAAAGTCTTTTATCCCACTAAGTGGGGTCGGCTACATAAATATTTTTCTCCATTGTGTCCTATTGAGTGTCACCTAAGCATTCTCATCTCAACAACACTTAATTTTATGCTTCTTTTTTCCTGAACAACATTATGTGTCATAAAGCATCACAGGTCTCACCACCATCTTATAAAATATTCCATTTAAGTCTAAGCGGTACTTTTTTATCACAAAATAGACTCGTTGCATTCCTATACTTCAACCATCCAACTTGAATTCTACTAATAACATTTTCATCTATATGACCTGCATTGCATCTCTCAAAAATTTTAACAGGCAATTGGTGTTTTTAATGGGTTTGATTTATCCGTTGTTCCCATGACTATGTTCCGTCTTTAGAATGGTTAATGGTTGCTTTATAAGACTTTGGGGATTCATTTGAGTTGATATGCTAGCAACAAATTTTCATCATCCGACACAAATTTCAAGACAATTTTTTAGCTAGTAATGTTCGATTAAAACTCATCCAGAACTTTGATTTCAACAAACTTTTAGTTAAACTGATCGACTCGACGTGACAAACACAACAATATCAAAATTGGTCAAATCCGAGTAAAATCAAGCCGTTAGCTTTATGTTTGCTTTCTTCTTCTTTATGTTTATTATAGAATTATTTTCTCTTCATGTATAGGCTAGATATATTGGGTAAGGTTGTAAATTCTGAGAGATTGGTTTCTCTATATATGCAGCTTTATGTTTGAAGATTGATAATGAGAATTAAGCAAGTATTCCCTCGCATTTAATAGTTTCCAGGTTTTAATCCTCTCGAAATGTGCTAAATCTTCAGAGGATTTACTACGATATTCTACGATGGTTTCCTCGCATTTAAACACGTGACTCTATTAAATGCGAGGGAATACTTGCTTAATTCTCTCGAAATGTGCTAAAACAAAAAATAGCTAAACGCACATATTTACGTGGTTCGACAAATTGCCTACGACTACGGCGCTACAGAGGATTTTATTAGCTTGAGTAATTATACCCGTCGATCATCTCAATGATTACTAGAGGATTTACTTAGTTGACATATCATCGTCAACATAGCTTTGCTTACAACTTTCACTGCATGGGCAATATCCTCACTGCATGGGCAATATCATATCCTGTCTCTATTGAAAGACCTTTTCAAGAAGTCTAGCCTTGTAACTCTTACTGTCATCAAGTGCAGTCTTCACCTAGTACACACAGTTGTTGTGCAATGCCTTCTTCTCTGATGGAAAATCTGTCAGCTCCCAAGTCTGATTTCCTGGCAGAGAATTCATATTTTCCGGTCGCTTTCCCAGTAATGGAAGATAAAATATCTTCCCATAGAGGTAGTCATCTATCTGCTTCATCCAGTAACCAAAATTTGTGTCATTAAACTTCTCGATCCCCAAAGTCATCATATCATATATGACCATCGCTTTCCCTCAGATTCGAACCTATCTCTGATACCAGTTGTCATGAAAAACGACGACAATAAAGTGAAAAACCGTATCGAGAAAAATCGCAAAACAAAAAACAATGAAACGCATAGATTTACGTGGTTCGGCAAATTGTCTGCGACTACGGAGCTGCAGAGGATTTTATTAGCTTGAGGAATTACATCCGTCGATCACCTCGGCAATTACAATAAAACACTCTTTTCTTTACCTTTTTCTCATTCCTCTCCTCCACTCATTCTCTCTCTCTCTACCTGAGAGCTTCAAACTGAAGAACACTAGAAGAAAAACTTGGAATGTCACCAATGCCGAAGAGGGATAACAAGGGGAGCTAGCATGCCTATTTATTAATTCCATCATGTCATTAGACTCATTAAGGAATTAATCAAATAATTAAGAATTAATCAAATAATTAATAATCAAATAATTAATGAAGCCCATTAATTATTTCCTTTTATTTTCTGCAACAAATCATAGAAGGAATTAAGAACAAATAATTTTGAGTATGAAATCCAATTTGCTGTCAAACATGAGAAAACGTCAATTTGAGCAGTGAACCGGTTTCCATATTCGAAACAGACATAGGGGAAGCTTCTCAGGAAGCCTTTATAAAAATGCGAGGCTGCCATTAAATAACGGGAACCAGGTGAAGTTTAAATACATAAGAATTGTGTGGTATATAACCAAACTTTTCTTTTATCTTTATTTTTAGATTCCGTTTCTTTTTCTTTATTGAGGGAAACGAAGATGAATCATTGATTGATCTTGAATCAAGGATGGAAACCCTTGCACTGAAACTGTTGAGGATGGCCTGGGCGGATGCTTCTCAGGCAACCCATAGAGACTTTGAAGGCTAACCATGTTAAAATGTAGGTGTTATATATGCAAATAAATGGTAATTGAGCTGTATGTATGTAAATACCCCAAAATAAATACATTATAATACAATGGTATGTATGTTTAGTCCCTATTTTATTTAATTTTTAAATTTCATTTTTTGTGAAGTTTGGATAATTAAGAGTTGCGTGATACTTATGCAAAGCTGCCATTATTATTTTTTAGATTTCATTTGTTGTTCTTCATTGAGGGAAGCAAGGATGAAATAAAGAGGGAATATTTCCTTGCACTGAAACTATTGAGGATGGCCAGGGCGAAAAGCCTTTTTGAGGCAACCCATATAGCCTTGCCAGGCGGCCACTAAATACAGTGAACTATGTTAAAGTTTAGGTGTTATGTATGTAAATACATAGGAATTGGGTGGTATGTTGAGAAAAGTGATGATGAGTTAGACATGCAAGGTTGCCATTAAATAAGGTGAACCATGGGATCTTTATGTATCGAAGAATTCAATGGTATGTATGTAAATCTCCCTATATATATATTTTTTATTTTAAGATTTTATTTCTCCTTCTTCATTGAGTGAAGGGATGACGAATCATATATTGACTTTGAATAGCTGATGAAAAATTTCTTTGTACTAAAATTATTGAGGATGTTGTGAGGGAGGCTTCTCAGTCAAATTGTATAGACATGCAAGGATGCCAACAAACAAGGTGAATCATGTGAAGTTGGAATACATATGAATTCAATGGCAAGTGTGTTCTATTTTTGTTTTATTTTAGGCTTTATTTCCTGTTCTTTATTGAGGAAAGTGATGAAGAATCATCAAATGACCTTGAACTAAGGTTTGGTAAATTATACTTTGTTGGACTGCCATTTTACAAGGTGATCCATATAAACTTTAAATGCATAAGAATTTTGTGGTTTGTATGCAAATCCTTCTCTATTTTAACTTTAGATGCCCGTTCTTGTTCTTCATTTGGAGATGTGATGACTAATCTTTGATTGGCCTTGAACTTAAGAAGGAATTTTTCTTTTTTTCTCGAACTATCGAGGATGGCTGGGGGGAGCTTCTGAGACATGCAGGACTGCCATTAAATAAGGTGATCATGATAATTTTAAATACATAAAAATTATGTGGTATGTATGTAAATTTTCCATCAAAGCTATTTGATATGATATATATTAATTCAAATTAAATTCTCTAAAAATATTTTAGAACTCATATTATATATTAATAGGGGCAATTACATACAGACTCCCCCAAATTTTTTATTTATAATTAATAATATAACTATTAAGACAGTAGATTTAATTTAAAATTTTATTTTTGAATATGTTAACAAGTAATAAATTATATACTAATCTAATTGATATTAATAAGAATGTATTAAATTAATTATTTATCTAGCAATAGTCTTGTTAATTAATTATAATTTTACAAAATTAATTAATATTTAGTTTGTAATTTATTTTTTTAATTAATTATGAAATAGTTACTTATAAATTTATATAATTAGTTAGATAATTGTTTTTAATCATGATTAATTATTATTTAGTTTAATTTAATTAATAATTAACTTAAATAAAATCATATTAAATTCAGAAAACTACATTCTCGCAGGCCTCGGCTACCCGGCTTCCCGAATCTTGGTTTCGCTGGAAACCATCACCTACCTTCCTCCTGCTCCAGTGGCCAAAAACCTAGCAGTACAATCGCGACTGGAGCTAGCTGGGAAGGTAACGATGGGATCATGGCGTACAAAGATCTCCGAAGCTCTCGCATATCCTCCATTCCACGAAAAAATATTACATCAGTACTACGCACGTAGAGGAACGTGCGTACCCAATGAAATCACGCCACGATATCCCGTGCGACGCAGAAAAAAAACGGCGCAGTAACACGGGGAATATTCCTTCCCGTGTTATTCATGTGTTATTGTGTGTTATTCATGTGTTATTGTATCCTGAGAATATTCTTGGTATTATAATAACACAATAACACATCAATAACACATAGATAACATGCAATAACACATGAATAACGTGCAATAACACATGAATAACGCGCAATAACACATGAATAACATACGAGGGAATATTCTCCGTGTTATTGTGCCATTTTTTTTGCTCTACCGTGTGAGATGTCGTGACGTGTTTTGATTGGCTACACACGTTATTTTTACTGATGTAATATTTCTTCCCATTCCACACCGCTTCTAGCCCCACTAGCCCTCATATTTCTGTTCCTTACTGCAGTCCGGACTTGGCATGGAAAGTTCTTCATTCGCGCGCATCAGCTTCTCTAAATCCCGTAAATCCGTCTTCCAACGGAATTCCTAATCCGGGATTTAAGGTAAAACGGTGGTGAAATGGTATTTAAGGTCCCGTAGTATTTGAAGTTGTCATTTTTGCTGGATGTCAGGATTTAGGTCAATTCCTGCTACTAAACAGCGTGGTGAAGTCGTCTTTATGTTTGGCTGTTTAGAAATTTTTAGTTTAATTCTTTTATAAATCCCGCTTATTCGGATCAGCTCATTATCATAAGTAGCTTATCAGAATAAGCTGGATAAGCCGGCTGCCCAAACAGAGCCTAAATCTTGCTACCGAGCGGCCTTCGAGAGCATGAATTCTTCTGGTCCCCTCTGTGAGTTGTGTAAAGTGCTATGTGTGTAAATATGAATGCTTAGGTGTGAGATATGTAAATCTATAAGAATTGTGTGCTTGGTGAGAGATGAGATGTTCTTCTTTTACTGTTTTTTTTTCTTTTTGAATATCTGATTCCGTGATCCATTAATAGGGAGGGAAAATTGACTTTATATGCTGCATAATGTACCTCAGTTTATATGGCGAGAAGAAAAAAAAACAATGAAATTTTAGAATATCAAAAAATTCTGAGGAGTGTAGGTCAACACTTTTTCTCAATGGCCAAGGTTCTGCATTAGGACTCCTGATGTAATAAAAAAAAAATGAAATTTCAGGTTTTTGTCCTATTGAAATGGGCCGCCATTAAGCATGGTGAACCCTTCATTTTATAAATGCTTTTTAGATTCCCATTCTTGCTCTTCATTGAGGGAGGTGATGCAGAATCATTGAATGACCTTGAGCATGTGATTTTGTTTTGTTGTCAAGCGATTGAAGTTGGCATGGGGGGAAGCTTCTCAGGCAGCCTGTAATGCATAAGAATTCTGTGCCAAGTATGTAAATTTTCCATTTTTTATTTTTATTTTAGGGCAATTACATACATAGCACTTGAAACATTGCTATTTACAAATCTAGCACTCTGACCAAACAGCCTTCTAGTGCATGATATCGTCTAGTCCACTCCCTTAAAATTTTACATATGGACTCCGGACGCAGCTCTTCTTCATTCTTCCGTGTCTTTGGAAATTTAAATATTTTTCCCTTTTCTTCCTTGCTTAGGCGAGAGGCATAGTATGCTCACGCTTGAAATGCCTCCTAATATTTTTGATTTTCTGTTTTTGCTTTCTTGATTAGGCGAGAGGCATAGCATGCTTCTCGCTTGAAATGCCTCCTAATATTTTTGTTTTTCTGTTTTTCTTCTCGAATCTCGGATTCCATGATTCTTCATAACTTGTGTTGCCACTATGTTATTAGAATAACACAACCCCCAAATCAAGTAATACAGGGGAATATTCCAATAACACTTCAGCGCCAAATCAAGTAACGCGATGGAATATTCTAATAACACTGCAAAATTATCGAATAACACCATATAATACTCGAATAAAACATCATTTTTAAAAATAAAGTAGATGGAATATTCCCGTAACACAGCCGGATATTTCAATCCGAACGTAGCTCTATGTTAGGAGTCCTGATGTATATTTTTCCCTTTGATAATCAATTTACCTTGATCTTAAGATGAAGTTTCTTTTTGTTTTCAAACTATCGAGGATGGCATGGGGGGAGCTTCTCAGGAAGCCTGTGTAAAAATGTGAGCCTCCCATTAAATAACGGGAACCATATGAAGTTTAATACATAAGAATCGTGCGGTATATATGCAAACTTTACATTTTTGGTTTTTATTTTTGGATTCTGTTTCTTTTTATTTGTTGGGGGAAATGAAGATGAATCATTGATTGACGCTGAATTAAGGATGGAATTTTCCCTTGCACTGAAACTATTGAGGATGGCCTGGTCGGATGCTTCGGAGGCTTCTCAGGCAACCCATATAGGCTTGCAAGGCTACCATTAAAAAAAGTTAATGTTTAGGTGTTATATATGTAAATAAGTAGGACTTGAGCTGCATCTATGTCAATCTATGTCAATGCCCCAAATATGTCAATGCCCCAAAATAAATACATTATAATTCAGTGGTATGTATGTTTAGTTCCTATTTTATTTAAGTTTTAAATTTTATTTTTTAAGTTTCAAAACCACATTTTCCTCCATATTTATGAATTCGGTGGTACGTATGCAAGGCTGCCATTATTATTTTTTTAGATTTCCATTTCTTGATCTTCATTGAGGGAAGCTGTTGAGGGAAGCAAGGATGAATCATCGAATTATCCTGAAATAAAGAGGGAGTTTTTCCTTGCACTGAAACTATTGATCTGAAACTATTGAGGGTGGCCAGGGTGAAAAGCCTTTCGTGGCAACCCATATAGCCTTGCTAGGCGGCCACTAAATAAAGTGAACTATGTTAAAGTTTAGGTGTTATGTATGTAAATACATAGGAATTGGGTGGTATGTTGAGAAAAGTGATTGATCTTGAAATGAATATGAAGTTTTTCCTTTTTACTAAAACTATTGAGATGGCCTAGGCGGAGGCTTCTCAGGCAACCCGTATAGACATGCAAGGTTGCCATTAATAAGGTAAACCATGGGATTTTTATATATCGAAGAATTCAGTGGTATGTATGCAAATCTCCCTATATATTTTTTTTTATTTTAAGATTTTGTTTCTCCTTTTTCATTGAGGGAAGGGATGATGAATCATATATTGAATTCGAATAGCTGATGAAAATTTTCTTTGTACTAAAATTTTGAGGATGTTGTGAGGGAGGCTTCTCAGGCAAATTGTATAGACATGCAAGGATGCCAACAAACAAGGTGAATCATGTGAAGTTTGAATACATATGAGCTCAATGGCAAGTGTGTTCTATTTTTATTTTATTTTAGGCTTTATACCCTGTTCTTCATTGAGGAAAGTGATGAAGAATCATCAAATGACCTTGAACTAAAGATTGATTTTATTTATTTTTATAATTACTTTTTGGTATTGAAACAATCGCTGATGGTTTGGGGGAGGCTTCTGTGGAAACCAACATTCCTAGGATTTAACAGTTTTCTGGTTTTAATCTTCTCAAATTTTACTGAATCTGGGTTCTCAGGATTTATTAAATTATACTTTGGTGGACTGGCATTTTACAAGGTGAACCATATAAACTTTAAATGCATAAGAATTTTGGGGATGTGATGACTAATCTTTGATTGCCCTTGAACTTAAGAAGGAATTTTTCTTTTTTTCTCAAATTATTGAAGGGGGGTGCGGGCTTTTGAGGCATAAAATTACATAAAAATTATGTGGTATGTATGTAAATTTTCCACTTTTATTTTTTGTTTTAGATTTTGTTTTTGGTTCTTTGTTGAGGAAATGATTATGAATCATTGATTAACCTTAAATTAAGGATGGAATTTTTCCTTTCTTAGGCAACTTATATAAACCTGCTCTGCTGCCATTAAATAAAACGAACCATGTGAAGTTTAAATACTTAAGAGTTCAGTGATATGTATGTAAATTCCCGATTTTCATTTTATTTTTAAATTCTATTTCTTGGTCTTCGTTGACGGAAGCATTGGAAAATCATCTATTGATGTTATAAAGATGAGATTTTTTCTTGTAGTGAAACTATTGAGGATGGCCTCATGGACATGCAAGGCTGCTACTAAATAAGGCGAATCTTGTGAAATTTAAATATTTAAGAATTTAGTGGTATGCATGTCACTAAAACTATTGAGGATGGAATTTTAAAGAACCAAAGTACCATGTAAGTTAATATGAAAGTTTAGATGTGAGATATGTAAATACATAAGAATTGTGTGCTAGGTATGCAAATTTTTTTATTATTTTTTTGTAGATTTTGTTTCTTGGTTCTTCATTGAGGGAAGTCGTGATGAACTTTGATTGATCTTAAAATAAAGATGAAAATTTTCCTTTTACAGAAACTATTGAGGATGGCCTCGGTGACGGTTTCTCAGGCAACACAGCCATTGAATAAAGTTAATCATATTATTCATAGGAATTGGTTGGTGGGTTGAGAAAAGCAATGAGGAATCAACAATTGATCTTAAAATAAAGTTGGAAATTTAACTTGTTGTAAATCTATTGTGGATGGCCTGGTCCGAGGCTTCTTAGGCAATCCATATAGACATGCAAGGTTTCCATCAAATAAGGTGAATCACGTGAAGTTTAAATACATCAGAATTCAAAGCTATGTATGTAAATATCCCTTTTCATTTCTTTATCTTCGCTGAGAGATGTGAGCTTGAACTAAAGATGAAAATTTTCCTTGTTTGGAAATTATTGAGGTTGGCCTGGGGGAGGCTTCTCAGGTAACCCATATTGGCATGTAAGGCTGCCATTAAATAAGGTGAACCATGTGATATTTAAGCACATAAGCATTCAATGGTTTGTAAATCTTCTTTATTTTATTTTAAGTTTTTCTTTTTTGCTTTTCATTGAGTGAAGGATGATGAATCATTGATTGACTTTGAATTGAAGATAGAATTTATTTTGTACTAAAATTATTAAGGATGGCCTGAGGGAGGTATCTCTGGCAGCCTGTATGGACATGCAAGGATGCTAGTAAATAAGGTAAATCATTTGAAGTATAAATACATAACAATTTAATGGTCTTAGTTTTTTTACTTTTATTTTATTTTTTATTTCATTTCTTCTTCTTTATTGAGGGAAGTGACGAAGGATCAGCAATTGACCTTGAAATAATGATGTTTTTTTTTGTTGAAACATGTTTTTAAAATTTCACAATTTGAGGGACATCAGCAGGCCTTTCTTCGCTTTTTTTTTAAAATATTGGCAATAATTTGTACATCTTATTGTCCCAGGGTGAAGAGTGCGCCTCACGCAAGCTGAGGCTTGCCTCATCTCAAAGTTTTGAGGTTATCCATATTGTTTTAACACATCTAAATGTAATATCAATATAATTCGTCTATTAACCCTCGCTCCTTTTTTATTGATTAATTTTTATAATTATTTTTTTGGTATTGAATGTATCGCTGATGGATTGGAGGAGGCTTATGAGGAAACTGACCTAGACATTCATGGTTGCCATTTAATAAGGTATGCCATGAGAAGTGTAATTGCATGAGAATTCAGTGGTATGTATGTAAACGCTCCACTTTTATTTTCTTTAGATTTCATTTCTTGTTCTTTGAGGGAGGCAATGCTGAATCATCGATTCAACTTAAACAAAAAATGGGAATTTCCATTGTTTTAAAACTATCGAGGATGACCTGTGACATGGCTTCTCAGGCAACCTGTATGAATATGTGAGGGGTTGAAGGTTCGATTTAAAGATTATTATGGTCTCTCTCTCTCTCTGTCTCTCTCTCTCTCTCACTCACCCTTCTCAGACATCTTAGGCATTGAGAATGGCCAGTAGAATTTCTCAGTTGCCTGTTAATGATTATTAGGTTTTGAACGTGTCTTAGAAGGAGAGAAGAGGGTTTCTTCTCTCTTTATTTGTTTGATAAGTATGAAAACCATTTATGTATTCTCTTTTTTTCCTATGAGAAGACTTACCTTATGCGTTTAGTAATGTGGCATGAGATTTACCCCGTATGCTTGTAGTTTTTCTGGTTCTTTACATTTAGTGGGAAAACAATCCTATGAAAATCGGACAGCCTTTTGTCAAAATGACATTTATTTTTTAGGAGGATTACATAATTCTGATGTGTTTATACATTTAACACATAAAATTTTATATTTTTTTGTATAACATCTTAGGGTCAAAATAACACCAAAATCTACACTTGGAAATGTGTTTTTTTCTTTAGATAAATTAATGTTAGTGATTTTTGGTGTGATTTAGAGGTTGGGTGTTAGATAGTTAGATACACAAGAACTTTGTGCTTTGTAAATACATGAGAATTATATGCAAAAGATAACACCTGAGATTATTTGTTCTTTGAGATAGAATTTGAAGCTTTTGTAATTTACACTGAATGCCTTGTTATTTGAGCAAATGTTTTTGCCATATAACAAATTTGTATTTGAATATTCTGACACAATTTTTTCTCCTAGGAACAGACAATTTGGTGATAACAAAATCATTGACATAAACTCAAGTTAGCTTTTTTTTTTTAGGCTGATGGCAGAAACAAGATGAACTTCAGATATACTTACTGTTCCTACGCATTCTCTTCTTAGCAACAATGACGACAACAACAAAAACAAGTAGCTTTTTATCCCGATAAGTGGGGTCGGCTACATGAATCCTTTTTCTTCATTGTGTCTTATTGAGGTTCACCTAAGCATTCTCATCTCAGCAACACTTAATTTTATGCATCTTTTTTCCCGGACAACATTGTGTTATAAAGCATCACACATCTCACCACCATCTTATACCATATTCCTTTAAGGCCCCGTTTGGGACAGCTTATTTGGTGCAGTGCACTTTGAAAACACATCGACCCGTTTGGGTAAACTGTGTTTTGACATCTTTTTCAAAAAGCTGCATTTTAAAACAGTTAAAATCAGTGTTTTCACACCGTTCCTGGCCTGATGCGGTGGCAGCTTTCTATCTGCAGTCTGATTTTTCCAAAAAATAAAAATAAAATTGTAATAGTCACTGTAGATTTTTGAACAATATATTATTTTTCAACAGCTTATTAGCAGCTTATTAATAAACTGCATGTGCCTCAAACAGACCCTAAGCGGTACTTTTGTATCACACAATAGATTCGATGCATTCCTACAGTTCAACCATCCAACTTGAATTCTACTAATAACATTTTCATCTATATGACCTGCATTGCATGTCTGAAAATTTTTGACGGGCAATTGGTGTTTCTAATGGGTTGGATTTATTTGTTGTTCCCATATCTATGTTCCATCTTTAGAATGGTTAATGGTTGCTTTAGAAGGCTTTGGGGATTCATTTGAAGTCCTTGATACGCCACTAACAAATTTTCATTTTCCGACACTAATCTTGAAGCAATTTTTTTAGCTAGTAATGTTCGATTAAAACTCGTCTAGAACTCTGATTTTAGCAAATCCTTAGTCAAACTGACCGGCTCGACATGACACAACAATATCAAAATTGGTCCAATCCGAGTCAAATCAAGCCCAAATCAAGCCGTTAAATTGTTTTTTGTTTATTTTCGTCTTCTTTATATTTATTATAGAATTATTTCCTCTCCATTTTTAGGCTAGATATATTTGGTAAGATTGTAAATTATGAGAGATTGGTTTCCCTATATATGTAGTCTTATGTTTGAATATTGATAATGAGAATTAAGCAAGTATTCCGTCAGATTTAATAGTTTCCAGGTTTTAATCCACTCGAAATTTGCTAAACCTAGTTTCACAGGACTCACTAAATTCTACTGTGCTGTGCTGCCATTAAACAAGGCACACCTTATGAAAGTTAAATATTTAAGAGTTCAGTGGTATGTATGTAAATTTTATTTTATTTTATTTTTGGATTTGGTTTCTTGGTCGTCATTGAGGGAAGTGATGACAAATAATCAATTGGCCTTAAACTTAAGATGGAGTTTCTCTTTCTTTTCAAACTATCGAGGATGGCATGGGGGAAGCTTCTCAGGAAGCCTGTATAAAAATGCGAGGCTGCCATTAAATAACGCTACCATGTGAAGTTTAAATACATAAGAATTGTGTGGTACATATGCAAACTTTTCATTTTTTATTTTTATTTTTATTTTTGGATTCCGTTTATTTATTTATTTATTTATTATTATTTGTTTTTGGTAGAGGGAAACGAAGATGAATCATTGATTGACCTTGAATTAAGGATGGAATTTTCCCTTGCACTGAAACTATTGAGGATGGCCTGGGTTGATGCTTCTCGGGCAACCCATATAGACTTGCAAGGCTACCATTAAAAAAGTGAACCATGTTAAAGTTTAGGTGTTACATATGCAAATAAATTGGACTTGAGCTGTATGTTTGTAAATGCCCCAAAACTAATACATTATAATTCAATGGTATGTATGTTTAGTACCTATTTTATTCAATTTTTAAAATTTATTTTTTGTGAAGTTTAGATATTTAAGAATGCAGTGATACTTATGCAAGGCTGCCATTATTATTTTTTTAGATTTCATTTGTTGTTCTTCATTGAGGGAAGCAAGGATGAAATAAAGAGGAAATTTTTCCTTGCGCTGAAACTATTGAGGATGGCCGGGACGAAAAGCCTTTTGAGGCAACCCATATAGCGTTGCTAGCCGCCCGTTAAGTAAAGTGAACTATGCTAAAGTTTAGGTGTTATATATGTAAATAAATAGGAATTGGGTGGTATGTTGAGAAAAGCCATGACAAGTCGTTGATTTATCTTGAAATAAAGATGAAAATTTTCCTTTTACTAATAACTAATGAGATAGCCTAGGCGGAGGCTTGTCAGGCAACCTGTATCGACATGTAAGGTTGCCATTAAATATGGTGAACCATAGATCTTTAAATATTTAAGAATTCAGTGGTATGTATGTAAATCTCCCTTTTTTATTTTATTTAAGATTATTTTATTTTAAGATTTTATTTTGTTTCTCCTCCTTCATTGATGGAAGGGATGACGAATCATCTATTGACTTTAAATAGCTGATGAAAACTTTCTTTGTGTTAAAATTATTGAGGATGTTGTGAGGGAGGCTTCATAGGCAAATTGAATAAACATGCAAGGATGCCAACAAAGAGGTGAATCATGTGAGTTTGAATACATATGAGTTGAATGGCAAGTGTGTTCTATTTTTATTTTATTTTAGGTTTCATTTCCTGTTCTTCATTTTGGAAAGTGATGAAGAATCATGAAATGACCTTGAACTAAAGATTGATTTTATTTATTTTTATAATTACTTTTTTTGGTATTGAAACTATCGCTGATGGTTTAGGGGAGGCTTCTGTGGAAACCAACATTCCAATGATCCAACAGTTTTCTGGTTTTAATCTTCTCAGAAGTTTCTAAATCTGGGTTCTCAGGATTTACTAAAATCTAGGTGAACCCTATAAAATTTAAATGCATAAGAATTTTGTGGTTTGTATCCAAATCTTCCTTTATTTTTAAATTTAGATCCCTTTTCTTGTTCTTATTTTAGGGAAGTGATGGTTAGTCTTTGATTGACCTTGAATATATGAAGGAATTTTTATTTTTTTTCTGAAACTTTCGAGGATCGCATGTGCTATTAAATAAGGTAACCATGTGAAGTTTAAATACATAAAACTTATGTGGTATGTAAGTAAATTTTCCATTTTTATTTGTTATTTTAGGTTTTGTTTTTTGTTCTTCATTGTTCAAAGCGATGGTGATATAGATGGGGATGTTAATAGTAGAATTCAAGTTGGTTGGTTGAAGTGGAGGTATGCTTCGGGCCTTTTGTGTGATAGAAAAGTATCGCTCAGACTGAAAGGAAAATTTTATAAGATGGTGGCGAGACCTGCAATGCTCTATGACGCTGAATGTTGGCCTTTAAAAGAGAAGCATAATACTAAGTTAAGTGTTGCCGAGATGAGAATGATTAGGTGGATGAGTGACTTTACACTTATAAGGTGACCATGTGAAGTTTAAATACATAAAAATTATGTGGTATGTATGTAAATTTTCCATTTTTATTTCTTATCTAAGGTTTTGTTTTTTGTTCTTCATTGTTCAAAGCGCTGGTGATATAGATGGGGATGTTAATAGTAGAATTCAAGTTGCTTGGTTGAAGTGGAGGAATGCATTGGGCCTTTTGTGTGATAGAAAAGTATTGCTTAGACTGAAAGGAAAATTTTATAAGATGGTTGTGAGATCTGCAATGCTCTATCGCGTTGAATGTTGGCCTTTAAAAGAGAAGCTTAATACTAAGTTAAGTGTTGCCGAAATGAGAATGATTAGGTAGATGAGTGGCTTTACACTTAGAGGCAAAATGCAAAATGGATATATCCGTGATAGGGTCGGTGTAGCTCTAGTGATGGACAAATTTTGATTGAGTCGTCTTAGATGGTTTGGTCATATTAAACGTCTGCCATCTGATGATCCGATTAGGAGAGTGGATGTTCTAGATTCGACTTATATTAAGAAAGGCAGCGTAATGGAGAAAAAAGGATTTATGTAACCGACCCCATGTAGTGAGATTAAGGCTTTTTTGTTGTTGTTGTTTGTCATTGAGGGAAACGATTATGATCATTGATTAACCTTCAACTAATGATGGAATTTTCCCTCAGGCAACTCATATAAACCTGCTCCGCTGCCATTAAATAAAATGTACCACGTGAAGTTTAAATGCATAAAAATTTGGTGCTATGTATGTCAATTCCACAGTTTCATTTTATTTTTAAATTCTATTTCTTGGTCTTCGTTGAAGGGAGCAATGGAAAATCATTGATTGATGTTATTAAGATGGGATTTCTTCTCGTAATGAAACTATTGAGGTACGCCTCTTTGACATGCAAGGCTGCTATTAAATAAGGCGAATCATGTGAAATTTAAATATTTAAGAATTTAGTGGTATATATCTAAATCCCTCATTATTATTTTTCTTTGCACTAAAACTATCGAGGATGGAATTTTGAAGCACCAAGTACTATGTAAGTAAATATGAAAGTTTAGATGTGAGATATGTAAATACATAAGAATTGTGTGCTATGTAAAATTTCCTTATTATTATTTTTAGATCTTGTTTCTTGGGTCTTCATTGAGGGAAGCCATGATGAATCTTGAAATAAAGATGGAATTTTTTCTTTTTAATGACAATTGAGGATGGCCTGGGCGTAGGCTTCTCAGGCAACCCACATAAACATGCAATGCTGCCATGGAATAAAGTGAATCATGTTTTTCATAGGAATTGGGTGGTAGGTTGAGAAAAGCAATGAGGAATCAACAATTGATCTTAAAATAAAGAGGTAATTTTTCCTTGTGCTAAAACTGTTGAGGATGGCCTGGGCTGAGGCTTCTCAGGCAATCCATATAGACATGCAAGGTTGCCATCAAATAAAGTGAATCATGTGAAGTTTAAATACCTAAGAATTCAACGGTATGTATGTAAATATCCCTTTTCATTTCTTTATCTTCGTTGAGAGATGCGGCCTTGAACTAAAGATGAAAATTTTCCTTGTTTTGAAATTATTGAGGTTGGCTTGGGGGAGGCTTCTTAGGTAACCCATATTGGCATATAAGGTTTTCATTAAATGAGGTGAACCATGTGATGTTTAAATACATAAGCATTCAATGGTATGTAAATCTTCTTTATTTTATTTTTAGATGTTCTTTCTTGCTTTTCATTGAGTGAAGCAATGATGAATCATCAATTGACATTGAATTGAAGATAAGGTAAATCATTTGAAGTGTAAATACATAGCAATTTAATGGTCATATTTGTTTTATTTTTATTTAATTTTTTATTTCATTTCATGTTCTTTGTTGAGGGAAGTGACGAAGTATCATCAATTGACCTTGAAATAAAGATGCTTTTTTTTGTTTTTTTGGTGAAACATTTTTTTTAAAATTGCACAATTTGAGGGACATCATAAGGCCTTTCTTAGCTTTTTTATTTTAAATAATCGCAATAAGGCGCACATCTTTTTGTCCCAGGGTGAGGAGTGCGTCTGACTCAAGCTGAGGCATGCCGTATCTCAAAATTTTGATGTTATGTGTATTGTTTTAACACAACAACTAAGTGTAATATCAATATAATTCGTCTATTAACCCTCACATCTTATTTATTGATTAATTTTTATAAATTTTTTTTTTGGTATTGAATCTATCGCCGATGGTTTGGAGGAGGCTTATGAGGAAACAGTAGACATTCAAGGTTGCCATTTAATAAGGTGTGCCATGGGAAGTTTAATTGCATGAGAATTATGTATGTAAACACCCCGATTTTATTTTCTTTAGATTCCATTTCTTGTTCTATGATGGAGGCAATTATGAATCATTGATTCAACTTAAACGTAAGATGGGAATTTTCATTGTTTTAAACTTTTGAGGATCCGTATGAATATGTGAGGGGTTGAAGGTTGGATTTAAAGATTTTAATGGTCTCTCTCTCTCTCTCTCACTCACTGACTCGTCTCACATATGGGGCATTGAGAATGGCCAGTAGAGTTTTGTAGTAACCTATTAATGCTTATTAGGTTTTGAATGTCTTAGCAGGGAAGAGGGTTTCTTCTCTCTTTTTCTGTTTGATAAGCATGAAAACCATTTAAGTATTCTCCTTTTTTCCTATGAGAAAACTTACGTTACGCGTTTAGTACTGTGGCATGAGATTTACTCCATATGCTTGTAGTTTCTCTGGTTCTTTACATTGAGTGGGAAAACATTCCTATGAAAATAGGACACCCTTTGGTCAAAATGTCATTTATATGTTAGGAGGATTACATAATTCTGATGTGTTTATACATTTAACACATAAAATTTTATATTTTTGGTATAACATCTTAATGTCTAAATTACACCAAAATCTACGCATGGAAAGATGTTTTTTTTTCCAAGATAAATTAATGTTTAGTGATTTTTGGTGTGATTTAGAGGTTGGGTGTTGGATAGTTTGGTAAATAAGAATTTTGTGCTTTGTAAGTACATGAGAATTATATGCAACAGATAACACCTTAGATTATTTATTCTTTGAGATAGAATTTTAAGCTTTTGTAATTTACGCTGAATGCCTAGTTATTTGAGCAAATGTTTTTGCCATATAACAAATTTGTATTCGAATATTCTTACACCATTTGTTTTCCCTAGGAACAGACAATTAGGTGATAACAAAATGATTAGTTGACATGAACTCAAGTTAGCTTTTTTTTTTGGCTGATGGCAGAATCAACATGATTTCCACATATACTTTTCCTACGTACTCTCATCTTAGCAACAATGACGACGACAACAAAAACAAAAAGCCTTTTATCCCACTAAGTGGGGTTGGCTACATGAATCCTTTTTCTCCGTTGTGTCCTATTTAGTGTCACCTAAGCATTCTCATCTCAACAACACTTAATTTTATGTTTTTTTTTTCCTGGACAACATTATGTGTCATAAAGCATCACAGATCTCACCACTATCTTATAAAATATTCTTTTAAGTTTAAGCGATATTTTTGTATTACACAATCAACTCGATGCATTCCTACACTTAATTGGTGTTTCTAGTGGGTTGGATTTATTCGTTGTTCCCATATCTATGTTCCATCTTTAGAATGATTAATGGTTGCTTTAGAAGACTTTGGGGATTCATTTGAAGTCCTTGATACGCTACCAACAAATTTTCCTCATTCGATACGAATCTCAGGACAATTTTTTGAGCTAGTAATGTTTGATGAAAAATCATCCAGAACTCTGATTTCAACAAACTTTTAGTCAAACTGGCCGGCTCGACGTGACAAACACAACCATATAAAAATTGGTCCAATCAAGCCCAAATCAAGCCGTTAAATTGTTTTATGTTTATTTTCTTCTTCTTTATGTTTAGAATTATTTCCTCTCCATGTTTAGGATATATATATTTGGTAAGTTTGTAAACTATAAGAGATTAGCTTCCTATATGTAGCCTTATGTTTGAAGATTGATAATGATATTCCTTAGATTTAATAGTTTCCAGGTTTTATTCCTCTCAAAATCTGCTAAATCTAGTTTCACAGGATTCATTAAATTCTACTATGCTGGGCTGCCATTAAAGATGGCACACCTTATGAAAGTTAAATATGTAAGAATTCAGTGGTATGTATTTAAATTTTCTTTTTTTTTTTAATATCTGGATTCGCTTTCTTGGTCTTCATTGAGGGAAGTGATGACAAATTATCAATTGGCCTTGAAATTAAGATGGAGTTTCTCTTTGTTCTCATACTATCGAGGATGGCATGGAGCAAGCTTCTTAAGAAGCCTGTATAAAAATCCGAGGCTGCCATCAAGTAGCGGGAACCATTTGAAGTTTAAATACATAAGAATTGTGTGGTATATATGTAAACTTTCCATTTTTTTTATTTTTGGATTCCGTTTCTTTTTTTTTGTTGAGGGAAATGAAGATGAATCATTGATTGACCTTGAATTTAGGACTTGAATTAAGTATGGAATTTTCGCTTGCACTGAAATCATGGAGGATGGCCTGGGCGGAAGCTTCTCAGGCAACCCATATAGACTTGCAAGCTACCATTAAAAAAAGTGAACCATGAAAAAGTTTAGGTGTTAATGTATAGGTGTTATATATGTAAATAAATAGGAGCTGAGCTGTACGTATGTGAAGGCCCCAAAATAAATACATTATAATTCAGTGGTATGTATGTTTGGTCCCTATTTTATTTATTTTTTAAATTTCATTTTTTGTGAAGTTTAAATATTTAAGAATTCAGTGGTACGTATGCAAGGTCACCGTTATTATTTTTTTAGATTTCATTTCTTGTTCTCTATTAAGGGTAGCAAGGATGAATCATCGAATTATCCTGAAATAAAGAGGGAATTTTTCCTTGCACTGAAACTATTGAGGATGGCCAGGACGATATGCCTTTTGAGGCAACCCATATAGCCATTCAAGGCTGCCATTAAATGAAGCGAACCATGCTAAAGTTTAGCTGTTATATATGCAAATACATAGGAATTGGGTGATATGTTGAGAAAAGCACCGAAGAATCCGTGATTGATCTTGAAATAAAGATGAACATTTTCTTTGTACTAAGACTTTTGAGATGGCTTTGGCGGAGGCTTCTCTGGCAACCCGTATAGACATGTAAGGTTGCCGTTATATAAGGTGAAGCATGTGGTCTTAAATACATAAGAATTAAGTGGTATGTATGTAAATATCGGTTTTTTATTTTATTTTTAGATTCTCGTTCTTCATTGAGGGAAGGGATGACGACTCATCTGATACTTTGAATGGCTGATGAAAATTTTCTTCGTACTAAAATTATTGAAGATGTTGTGAGGGAGGCTTCGCAGGCAATTTGTATAGACATGCAAGGATGCCAACAAATATGGTAAATCATGTGAAGTTTGATTTCATATAAGTTCAATAGCAAGTGTTCTCTTTTCATTTTATTTTAGATTTCATTTCTTGTTCTTCATTGAGGAAGGTGATGAAGAACGTGATGAAGAACTTTCAATTGACCTTGAACTAAAGATATATTTTATTTATTTATTTATTTTTATAATTATTTGTTTGGTATTGAAACTATCGTTGATGGTTTGGGAGAGGCTTATGAGGAAACCGACCTAGACATTCAAGGTTGCCGTTAGATAAGACGTGTCATGTGAAGTTTAATTTGATAATAATATAGTGGTATGTATGTAAATGCCCCAATTTTGTTTTCTTTAGATTCCATTTCTTGTAGGGCTGTCAAAACTGCTCGTTGTTCGTGAACAGCTTGTGCTCGCCTCGTTCGCTAAGTTAACGAGTCAAACACGAACAAAGATTTGTTCGTTCGTATTCGACTCGTTTTGGCTCGAAATACTACTTATCATATATATAAATTATTAAATTAGATTCAAATAATGTTTTAATATAAACAATAATATTTAAATCTTGCCCAAACCCTTAGCATCTTATGGCTACGTGATTATGGTTGTCAAAAAGACTCTTTGTTCGTGAACAGCTCGTGTTCGGCTCGTTAAGCAAATAACTTGTGTTTGGCTCGTTTACACCCCTAATTTTTTGTTCTTTGAGTGAGACAATGATGAATCTTGATTCAACTTAAAGTAAAGATGGGACTTCTCATTGTTTTCAAACTATGGAGGATGGCCTTTGAAAGTGCTTCTCAAGGAACCCGTATGAATTTGTGGGTGGTTGAATGTTGGATTTAAAGATTATTTTGGTTTCTTCTCTCTTTCTTTCTGACCTCCATTTGTTAGATTCCCATTGAAATATCAAAATACCCAACAAATCTCAATAGCTATGTTCCAACGCTGACTTCAAGGGAAAGTATATTTCATATTAGCATGAAGAATGAGCTAGGATTCCTCATTATTTCATCATTTTGGTGATGAGAGGGTCATTGCTTCACAGCTCGAGGACAGAAGAAATAGCTAGCTTTTTACTGCTGTCACCTATTTAGTGTCGTCATTTCACATTTGTGTTGTGAACCTAGTTTGGGTTGACCTGCATTGCAACAGGAACAACAAAAGCAAGCTTTTGTCTCGCTAAGTGGGATCAGCTGCATGAATCTTTTTTTTTTTTTTTGTCTTATTGAATGCCATATTTTTATTTAATTCTAATAAATTAAGATCATATTTTATACATGTCCAAGTTTTGTTAAGTCTACTTGTACCTTTCTTAACATAAGTCAAATCTAAAACATCATTTCTTCTGAATCATTAGATGGTCATCATTTATTGTGACCAAACCATCCAAGGCAACTCTCTCTAATCTTTTCTGTCACTAGAGCTACTCCAACCCTTTCACGAATATATTCATTTCGTATTTTTTCTCGAAGTATAAAGCCACTCTTCCACCTAAGGATTCTTAATCTCAGGAACCCTTAATTTTATGCTTCTCTTTTATAGGCCAACATTCTGTGCCATAAAGCATTGCAGGTTTCACCACCTTCTTATAAAATATTTCTTTGTCTAACATCTACTTTTGTTTCACACAATACGCCTGATGCATTCCTCCAGGTCAACCTAATAACATCCCTATCTATGTGACCGTAATTGCATGTCTGGAAAATTTTAATGAAAAATTTTATCCGGTAATTGTTCTGTTTCTAATGGATGCACATCGATATTTCTTGTGTGCATGGAAGTTACTTGGACGAGGCTCTCATAGCTAAGATTAAGGGGAGATACAGGCCTGCTTATATGATATGTGGCTTTTAAAACTTTGTTAATTACGTTTCATTAAGAGGATTGTATTTAAGGGAGTTATTACAAATGTGTAAAGCGCCAGAATAGTCCGTTGACTGTGTGCATGGGACATTTTAATCTCAGAGTCTATAAAAATGTCAAATAAGCACATAATTTTTTAAGCCTTTCGTGATTTGGTTATATTCCTAAACTACATGAGAAAAAAAATGTTCAATCACAGTTTATATAGAAAATCTCAAATTTTAGCCTGGGTAATTGCCCATTTTTCTTATCTTTCTGTACCGCTCTTACCCGAAACCATTAAGTCAAATGGAGGAAGGTAACTCATCGTCCTTTTTGTGAGAAATGCCTGTCCTGGATTTACTAAATCCTCCCATTCACTGGATTTAGAAAATCTGGGATTTACGGCCAAAGTCAGAAATCCTAGGCTTTATTTTGTCCAAACTGACCATCTGACAAGTTTTAGGTCAAATTAAGTTTTAGGTCAAATCCATTTTAAATCTTGCTGTAAATCTGTTGCCAGACAGCCCCTGCCAGTTGAGATGTTCTTCAGTCTTCTGTCTCTTGTTTCTTTTCTGCCATAGGTAATTTCTGGCACGCTTGAAATACGTCCTAGTTTTTTTTTACCATTATATCTTTTCGAATCTCCGATTCCGTGATCCATTAAGAGATGGAAAATTAACTTTATATCCTGCATAAGGTACAAATTTACCTCGATTTATCTAGAGAAAAGAGAAAACGAAGAGATTTAAGAAGAATAAAAAATTTTTGGACGTGTAGCTTAACACCAATTCTGAATGGCCAGACCATCGATGGCCTGGTGAGGGGCTTCACACTTTTTAGGCAACCTCGGCCATTTTATGATTCGTAGCATAAAGGGTTCTTGATATTTTTGTGATTTTAAATTCTATCATTCCTAGAATTTAATAGTTTCCAGGTTTTAATCCTCTCTAAATTTGCTAAATCTAGTTTCACAGGATTAACTAAATTCTACTATGTCGGGCTGCCATTGGACAAGGTGAACCATATGAAAGTTAAATACATAAGAATTCAGTGGTATGTATGCAAATCTTCTTTTATTTTATCAAATCTTGTATGCAAATCTTCTTTTATTTTATTTTTAGGTTCCCTTTCTTGTTCTTCATTAAGGGCTGCCATTGGACAAGGTGAACCATATGAAAGTTAAATACATAAGAATTCAGTGGTATGTATGCAAATCTTCTTTTATTTTATTTTTAGGTTCCCTTTCTTGTTCTTCATTAAGGGAAGTGATGCGGATCATCAATTGGCCTTGAACTTAAGATGAAATTTTTTCTTTGTTCTCAAACTATCGAGGATGGCATGAGGGAAGCTTCTCAGGCAGCCTGTAAGGGAGTGTGAGGCTGCCATTAAATAAGGCGAACGATGAAGTTTAAATACATAAGATTATTGTGGTATGTATGTACATTTTTCATTTTTTGTTTTTATTTTTTTATTCTGTTTCTTTTCCTTTGTTGAGGAAATGATGTTGAATCATTGATTGACCTTGAATTAAGGATGAAAATTTTCTTGCGCTGAAACTATTGAGGATGTCCTGGTCAGAGGTTTCTTAGGAAACCCACATGAACATGCCAGGCTGCCATTATAAGAAGTGTACCACGCTGAAGTTTAGGTGTTATATATGTGAGTACATAGTAGTTGGGTTGTATGTACGTAAATGCCCCAAAATAAATACATAATAATTCAGTGTTACGTATGTTGAGTCCCTTTTTTTTTTAATAATTTTTAGATTTATTTCCTGGGATGTTTAAATATTTAAGAATTCTGTGGTACTTAGTAAATCTCCCATTATTTTTTCTTAGATTTCATTCCCAACCCTTAGCATTTTTGTTTTTATTTTTCTATTCTGTTTCTTTTCCTTTGTCGAGGAAATGATGTTGAATCATTGATTAACCTTGAATTAAGGATGAAAATTTTCTTGCGCTGAAACTATTGAGGATGTCCTGGGCAGAGGTTTCTTAGGCAACCCTTATAAACATGCCAGGCTGCCATTATAAAAAGTGTACCACGTTGAAGTTTAGGTGTTATATATGTGAGTACATAGTAGTTGGGTTGTATGTACGTAAATACCCCTAAATAAATACATAATAATTCAGTGGTATGTATGTGTAGTCCCTATTTTTTTTTTATAATTTTTAGATTTATTTCCTGGGATGTTTATATATTTAAAAATTCTGTGGTACTTGGTAAATCTCCCATTATTTTTTCTTAGGTTTCATTTCTTGTTTTTCATTGACGGATGTAATGATGAATCATCGATCGATCCTGAAGTAAATATGGAAATTTTCCTTCCACTTAAACTATTGAGGATGACCTTGGCGAAGGCTTTTCAGGCAACCTGTAGACATGACGGGGGTTAAATGATGTGAACCACGTTAAAGTTAAGGTGTTATATATTTCAATACATAAGAATTGGGTGGTATGGAAAGAGATGACGAATCAGTGATTGATCTTGAAATAAAGATGACTTATTCTCTTGCACTAAAACCTCTGAGATGGCCTGGACGGAGGCTTCTCAGGCAACCCTTATAAACATGTAAGGTTGCCATTAAATAAGGTGAACCATGTGATCTTTAAATACATGAATTCAGTCTGATGTATGTAAATCTCCATTTTTTATTTTCCATTTTTTTTTTTTTTTTAGATTTTGTTGCTCGTTCTCATTAAGGGGTGGGATGTGGAATCATCTTTTGACTTTGAATAACTGGTGAAAATTTTCTTAGGTGAATAATGTGAAGTTTAAATACATATGAGTTCAATGCAAGCGTGTTCTATTTTTATTTTATTTTAGGTTTTATTTGTTGTTAAAGATAGATTTTATTTATTAATAATTTTTTTTTTGTATTGAAACTATCCCTGATGGTTTGGGGGAGACTTATGTGTAAACCGACAAGACACTCAGTTGCCATTAAATAAGGCGCCTCAAGTGAAGTTTCATTGCATATGAATATTGTGGTATATATGTAACGACCCAATTTTATTTTCTTTAGATTCAATTTCTTGTTCTTTTAGGTAGGCAATGACGAATCATTGATTAAACTTGAACTAAAGATAGGCCTTTTCATTGTTTTCAAACTATCGAGGGTGGCCTGGATAAGGGCTTCTCAGGCAACCTGTAGACATGTGAGGGGTTGAAGGTTGGATTTAAAGATTATTAATAAATTATTTGTTGACAAATAAAATTGTTTGGAAACATTAATAAATGTTTTTGACATTGTCTAAATTGAATTCATTTATCTTTTGTGCTTTAAAATTTGTTCAAATTTAACTATTTACTATTTTGAATAATTTTAATGGAATATTTATCTAGCTGATTTTATTTACAGCCTGATCTACTCGCCTACCCTCTCACCCACTTATTTACTCCTCCCTTGCCTGAGATGCATACGGTGCCCGATCTCCACCGTCCATCACAGCAAAGCATACGGTGTCCGTATGGAATAATTTTTTCTTGCCTGAGACCCTCGCCGTCGCTGGTACAGTCATGATCGGAGCTACATGGGAAGGTTAACGACAGGATTGCGGCATATACAAAGATATCCAAACTCATGTATAGCTAACCGTCATATTTCTCTTCCTTCCGTCCACCCCCCTACTCCAGCTCCTCTAAATCCTGTAAATCCATCTTCCAACGGGATTTAAGGCAAAATGGAGGTGAAATGGGATTTAAAATTCGTGCAGGATTGAAAGTTGACATTTTTGCTGTTTGGCAGGATTTAGGTTAAATCCTGCTACCAAACAGCCCCTTAAAATTATCATTTTTTTGTGCTGTTTGGCCGGATTCAGTTTATATCTTTTATAAATCCTGCTCAATTCCTGCTACCAAATAAACCTTCAAGAGCATGCTCTCGTTTGGTCCGTTCTGTGATTTGGGCAAAAAATTTTATATGGTATGCACATCTTCTAAAAATTTTTAGCGCTCTGCTAGATGAGATATTCTTCATTCTCTTCTGTTTCTGCTGACCTTCATATATTTTCCCATTTCTTTTCCGTCGTGGCTGAGTGGCCTAGTTTCTGCTATTCTTGGTATCCCTAATATTTTTGTCTTACTGTTTTTTATCTATCGGACTCTCCGATTACGTAATCCATTAAGAGAGGGAAATCTGAAATCATATCCTGCATGATCACCTCTATTTATTCAGGGAAACGAAAAAAAAGTGAGCAGATTTTAGAAGATCCAAAATTTTGAGGGAGTGTAGCTTAGCACTTTTTTTGAATGGCCAAGGCATTGAGGATAGCCTTGTGAGGGGCTTTACTTAAAAATAAAAATAAAAAAATCAGTTTTTCTATGAAGTTTCATAGAGGCAGATATTAAACATATGTGGGTGAGTTGTTTTGATAAACTTTTCGATGAAGTTTCATAAAATATCGTTAATAATAGTAAAACATTTTACTTTTATCATTGCATTACTAAAAGAAGTTGAGGAGGCTTTAAAAAATTCAAGGGTGGAAAATCAATAGGACTTGATAATATTCCAATTGAAGTGTGGAAAATTTATGAGATTTGAGAATTTCTTGGCTTACTAAATTGTTTAATATTATGTTAAAAACTAAAAAGATCCCTGAGGAGTTGAGGAAAAATGTTTTGGTCCCCATTTTTAAGAAGAAAGGGGACGCACAAGAGTGTGCAAATTATAGAGGAATTAAGTTGATGTGTCTAATTGAACATTGGTTGAGATGTGATACAAAGATTTCTCGTAATCAGTTTGGATTTATGACAGACAAGTCTACTATGGAAGCTATACATTTATTGAGAGATTTGATGGAGAAGTACAAAATAAGGAGGATCTACCTATGGTTTTTGTTGATTTAGAAAATGCTTATAATAAGGTTCCAAGAGAAGTCTTTTGGAGAGTTCTAGAGAAGAAATACGTTGATATGGCTTATTTTCAGGCCATTAAAGATATGTATACTAGAGGTGTTACTTATATTCGAACAAAAGGAGGATTTACTACTAAAATTACATTACATGTATTCAGTTCTAGATTTATACTACACCCATTATTTTATTAAATTACTTGTGAGAGTATCTATATTCTAAGATTTTATCCTAATATTAGTTTCATGGACTAAATTTTTTTGTCTGCATGTTTTCATAATATTGGAACGCTTGCTTATTTCACGCTAAACTTAGGCATCGGTGTAACGACCCTCGCACACTTTTTATGTATTCATATCGTACGTTTCTTCGCTTCCAGGGGTGCACCAACATTTACACACTGATTTAAAAGACTCATGTTATGATTTCCAGAAAAAAATTTAATGCTGGCTATCGACTACCTAACACAAACCTCTACTTTTCGCTTGGGGCCTAACAATGACAGTGTTATTTTTTTCAAATAAAAAAAAATACATAAATGCAAAATTAATCTCAAATGGCCCCTAAATATCTTTTTTAAATCTCATTTCTTGTTTTTTTATTGTGGGAAGCCATGATGAATCATCGATTGATCTTGAAATAACGATAGAATATCTTCTTGCACTAAAGCTTTTGAGGATGGCCTGATTAGTGACTTCTCAAGGCAACCCATTGATATGCTGGGCTACCATTTAATAAAGTGAATTGTGCTAAAGTTTAGGTGTTACGTGTGTAAATGCATTGGAATTGAGTGGTGTGTTGAGAAAAGCGATGAGGAATCGACGATTGATCTTGAAGTAAAGATGGGATTTATTCTTGTATTGAAACTATTGTGGATGGCCTAGGCGGCCAGGCAACCTGTATAGACATGCCCGTATGCCAGTAAATAATGTGAATCATTTGAGGTTTAAATACATATGTGTGTTCTATTTTTCTTTTATTTTAGATTTCATTTCTTTTTCTTCATTTAGGGAAACGATGAAGAATCATTGATTGATCTTGAGCTAAAGATGAACTTTTTATTATTTTTGTATTGAAGCTATTGCAAGGTTTCTATTTAATAGAGTGAGCCATGTGTGGTTTAATTACATAAGAATTTATTGGTATGCAACCCATTTTTATATTCTTTGGATTTTTTATTTAATAGAGTGAGTCATGTGTGGTTTAATTACGTAAGAATTTTGTGGTATGCATGTAAATTTCCAATTTTTATATTCTTTAGATTTCATTTCTTCTTATTTGTTGGAAGCAATGGAGAATCATTGATTGAAACTATCTAGGATGGCCTTAAATATGGCGAGTCATGTGAAATTTAAATATTTAAGGAATCAGTGCTATGTATGTATATCCTTCATTTTCGTTTTGTTTTTAAATTCTATTTAATGGTCTTCGTTGAGGGACGCAGTGGTGAATCATTTGACTGATCTTGTACTTAAGTTGGATTTTTTTCTTATATTGAAACTATCGAGGATGGCCTTAAATACAGCGGAGCATGTGAAGTTTAAATATTAAAGAAATCAGTGGCATGTATGTAAATGCTCTAGTATTATTTTTTTTCGGATTTCATTTCTTGTTTTTTCGTAAGGGGAGCGATGATAAATCATCGCTCGATCATAAATGAAGATAGAATTTTTTCTTGCACTGAAACTATTGAGGATTGTGTTAGGTAGTCGACAGCCAGCGTAAGATGTGTCGAACAAAATCATGACTGAAACTATTGAGGATGGCCTGGGTGGAGGCTTCTCAGGCAACCAATATATAAGACATGGGAGGTTACCTTAAGATATAGTGAATAATGTTAAAGTTTTGGTGTTGTATATGTCAGTACATAAGCATTGGGTGGCATGTATGTAAATGCCCCAAAATAGCACTAAATGTATGTATAGCCCCTATTTAATTTTTAGATTCCATTTTTTGTGAAATTTAAATATTTAATATTTATGTAAATACCCCTTTATTATTATTTTTTAGATTTCATTTCTTGTTCTTCGTATAGGGAAGCGATGTGAATCATTGATTGATTTTGAATGAAAGGTGGGATTTTTCCTTGCACTGTAACTAGTGAGGATGACCTTGGTGGAGGCTTCTCAGGCAACCCATATGTACATGCAAGGTTGCCTTCAAATAAGGTGAATCATGTGAAGCTTAAATACCTAAGAATTCAGTGGTATGAATATTAATCTCCTTATTTTATTTTTAGATTTAATTTCTTTTTCTTCTTGGAGAAAAACGACGAAGAATCAATGATGGATGTTGAACTAAAGATGAAATTTTTCCTTGTGTTGAAATTATCGAGGATGGCCTGGGGGAAGCTTTCAGGCGATCATATAGAAATGCAAGGTTGCCATTATATAAGGTGTACCCTGTGTTGTTTAAATACTTAAGAATTCAGTGGAATGTATGTAATCTCTGTTTTTTATTTTAGTTTTGGGATAATTACATACAAACCACTCGAAACATTGCTATTTACAAATTAACCACCCAGGTGATTTTTTTGAACTACCGACCCAATCTATTTACGTGTGCCTCTATCAAAATAGTTGGAATATGATAAAAATGAAAAATATGGTTTGGGGTTTTATCATGAAATTTGATATTTGATTGACAATTTAAAAAATGCAAGAGGGTGGTGGGATCGACTTTGAATTGAAGGCGGAATTTTTATGTTTTCAAAATTAAGTGAAGTAATTTTCTCTTTTACCTACCTTATCTTTCAGGCATTTGAGGCATTGAGAATAGCCCAGGAGAGTTTCTTAGTGGCCTGTTCACGATTATTAGGTTTTGAACATCTAAGGTGGAAGAGAGTTTTTTCATTCTCTCTCTCTATTTGATAAGTGTTAAAAACATTTCAGTATTCTCCTTTTTCTCTATGAGAATCTGACCTTATGCGTTGTTTGGTAATGTGGCATGAGATTTACCCCGCATGCTTGGAGTTTCTTTGGTTCGTTACATTGAGTGGAAAGAAAATCCTACCAATATAGGACACCCTTCGGTCAAAATTACATTTAAATTAAAGGAGGTTGAATATTCTCACGTGTTTATATATTTAACACCTATAATTTTAAACTTTTTTGAATAACTTCTTAGTGTCTAAATTTCATCAAAATGTACAAATGAAATGATGTTTTTTACATTGTATAAATTAATGTTAAAGATATTTTTGGTGTTAGAGGTTGGCTGTTTTTGATATTTATATACATAAGAATTTTGAGGCTTGTATGCAAATATATAAGATTTAAATAGTTGGTGGAAAAATAATGTGCAAGAAGAGATAAAATATAAGAAGTTATGTTATAAAAATTGGTTTAAATTTAAAGTTTAGAGAAGTGAGAAAAATATCAAACGGCCGGCAGAGAGTCTATAAAAACAATCTATGACGCTAATAATTTTGCTTTTAGTGATTTTTGTAATAGATTAGATACAAAGAATGGTAAAAAATATATGTATAAACTAGCCAAACAAAGAGAAATGAGATATAAAGATTTAACTCAAGTAAAGTGTATTAATGATGAAAATAAAAAAGTGCTCTTCTTAGAAAAAGATATGTTGCTGTATGTAAATATATAAGAGTTATATATACTACAACTCTGAGATTATTATTCAACTTGAGATAGAATTTAAAGGTTTTGTAAATTACTCTGAATGCCTTGTTATTTTGAACAAATGTGTTTGCCATCTAACAAATGTTCGATCACAAGTAACAGCTCTGTCATACATATCTTTTGATAAATTGAATATAAACCATCTGAACACCCTTTTTTTCTTTTTCAAGAACACTCCAAAGTACCTCCCTTAAAGCCTTATCATAAACTTTTTCTAAATCAACAAAAATCGTATGTAGAACCTCTTTTTTATGTACTTCTCCATCAAACCTCTCAATAAATGTATAGCTTTTATAGTAGACTTGTCCCGCATGAATCCAAACTGATACCAAGAATTTTTTTTATCTCGTCATAACCTATGTTTGATTCCTCTCCTATAACTTTGATGTTTGTCGCATTAACTTAATTTCTCAATAATTTGCTCAAACTTATGCATCCCCTTTGTTTTTAAATATATGAACCAATGTACTCTTTCTTCACTCATCAGACAATTTTTTTTGTTTTTAAAACACTATTAAAAAGTTTAGTAAGACAAGTAATCATATTTCATATTAGCATGAAGGATAAGCTAAGAGACCACATTATTTCATTATTTCTTGTAAGAGATCATTGCCTCACCGCTTGATCAGAGAAGAAATAGTTCCCTTTCTATTACAGCTATCTATTTAGAGCTGCCATTCACATTTGTGTTGTGAGCTCAGTTTGAGTTGGCCTGCAACGCATGTCTGAAAATTTTTATCGAATTGGTGGCTTTTTTGTGGGAATGATATTAATTTGAAGGAGGCTCTTCTAGCTTAAGATTAATGGGACTTAAGGGCGTGCTGATATGTTGTGTGGCTGTTAAAATTTTGTTAACTGCATTTCATTAAGAGGATTGTATTGCAGGGAGCTATTACGAATGAGTAAAGTGCCAAAATAGTCAATTGACTGTTTGCATGTGGGCAGTTAAGTCCCAGAGTCTATAAATGTGCCAAGTTAATATACATAATTTTTAAATTGGCGCTGAATTAGTTCTTTGTGATTTGGTTACTTTGCAAGACTGCCATATAGACAACCCAGGCTGCTATTATCATGTTAAAGTAGGTGATAAATATTTTAATACATGAGAATTGTGTGGGAGCTATTACAAATGAGCACAGTGCCAAAATAGTCCATTGACTTTTTGCATGAGGGCATTTTAGTCCCAGAGTCTATAAATGCACCTAGTTAATATACATAATTTTTAAATTGGGGCTTTAGTAGTTCTCTGTGATTTGGTTACTTTGCAAGGCTGTCATATAGACATGCCAGGCTGCCATTAAATAAAGTGAACCATGTTAAAGTAGGTGATAAATATGTTAATACATGAAAATTGTGTGGTATGTTGAGAAAAGTGCTGATGAATCGTTTATTGATGTTGAAATAAAAATTGAATTTTTTCTCAATGAAATTATTGGATGGCCTGGGGGAGGCTTCTTAGGCCAACCCTTATAGACATGCAAGGTTACCATTAAATAAGTTGAACCATGTGATGTTTAAATATTTAAGAATTCAGTGGTATGTATGTAAATCTCCCGTATTTATTTTTAGATTTTTTTTTCTTCATTGAGGGAAGGATGACGAATTAACGATTTACTGAATTGAAGATGGAAATTTTCTTTGTACTAAAATTATCGAGGATGGCTTGAAGGATGTCTCTTAGGCAACCTTTTTGGACATTCTAGGATGCCAATAAATAAGGCGAATCATGTGGAGATGCATATGAATTCATCGGTACGTGTGCTTTATTCTAGATTTTATTTTTTGTTCTTCTTTGAGGGAATCGAGGAAGAGTCGTGAATTGTTTTTTTTGGTATTGAAACCATCATAAGGTTGCCATTAAATTAGGTGAGCCATGTGAACTTTAATTGCATAAGAATTCAGTGCTATGTATATAAACTTCTCCCTTTTTTTATAAGATTCCATTTCTTGTTCTTGGAGGTATGCAATTATGGATTATTGATTGAACTTAAGCTAAAAATGGGATTTTTTGTTATTTTAACACTATTGAGGATGGAATGTGGTCAAGCTTCTCCGACAACATGTATAGACATGTGAGACTCTTCTAGTTAAGATTAAAGGGAGATAAGGGCCTGCTAATATGTTGTCGTTGTTAAAATTTTACTAACTGCATTTCATTAAGAGGATTGTATTGCACCATTTTACGGCCAGTCGACACCAATTAGACCATTCTCATTAGGTGGCTGCCGCCAAACGACACCATTATATTACAGTTAAGGCCACAACCTGTATGTTCCCCAATAGATTTCTAGACTTTGAATTGTGAACCATGAGGGTAGACACAGTTTTCTGTTTGACTTAAAATTTTACCCTGAGGCAAACATCCACCTCATATCTATAGGGGTCCCTTGGACAACGCAACTCATGGTTGTTGAAACGGATCTTTTAGTCAGGTTGGGTTGACTACCTCTGTCGACTAAATAGATCAGCGATCACGACGATTGGGGATGAAAAAATCGTGGGTTCTTGATTGAGTTCGTCATCATTTCCCCCACCATACTCTTTAAACTCCATGTAATTTAAAATATATGTTTGCTGCTATTATATGTTGATTATTCAGTGTTAAATGATTAGCCTTAATAGAAAGTGCTCTCCTGTTATTGGGAGGGGTAATCGATCATAGATGTTTGCATCTATGGGAAACCTCAAACCCATATCAAAAAGTACTCACAAAATGAGGATGGAATTTCGAGGTAGTGTCTTATCTACTATTCCTCAAAGCTCTCTCAACACAAAAATAAAATGCAGAGTCTGAGGCGGTTGAAATTTCCGAAGCCCTCGTAAATCTTCCTTTTTTATTTCTTTTCTAGATTTTGTTTGTTCTACTTCCAGGGAAGGGATGATGAATCAACGATTGACTTTTAATTGAGGTTAGAATTTTTCTTTGTATTAAAATCTTGAGGATGTTTGTAGGACCTGATGACATCCCAATTGAAGTGTGGAAATGTTTAGGAGATTTGAGAGTGTTTAGGAGATTTGAAGTGTGGAAATGTTTAGGAGATTTGAGAGTTTCTTGGCTTAATAAACTCTTTAATATTATTTTGATAACTAGAAAGATGTCACAGGAGCGGAGGAATAGTATTTTGGTCCCCATTTTTAAGAATAAAGGGGATGCACAAGAGTGTACAAATTATAGAGGAATTAAGTTGATGTGTCATACTTTAAAGTTATGGGAGAGGGTAATTGAACATAGGTTAAGACCCATCACAAAAATTACTCATAATCAATTTGGATTTATGCCGGGCAAGTTTAGTATGAAAGCTATACATTTATTGAGAGGTTTGATGGAGAAGTTCAGAGATAATAAAGAGAATCTACATTTGATTTTTATTGATTTAGAAAAATCTTATGATAAGGTTCCAAGAGATATCCTTTGGAGAGTTCTTGAGAAGAAAGGTGTTGGTATGACTTATATTCAAGTCATTAAAGATATGTATACTAGAGCTTTTACTTGTATTCAAATTGAAGGAGGATTGACCAAATATTTTTCTATTTCTGTTGGATTACATCAGGGATCGGCTTTAAGCCCATATCTTTTTGCTTTTGCTATGGATGGTCTTACTGGACATCTATAGGAGGATGGACCATGGTGTATGCTTTTTGCTGATGATATCCTTCTTGTGGATAAAATGAGAGAAAAAGCCCTGAAAAACTCTAAATATGGAGGTCTACATTGGAGTCTAAAAACCTTCATTTAAGTAGAACTAAAACTGAATACATGGAATGTAATTTTAGTAGTAGTAGCTCTAGTGACAGAAGTGTGACTTTGGGTGATCAAATTGTTAAAAGGTGTAAACGATTTAGATATTTTGGGTCCGTTGTTCAAACCGATGGTGATATAGATGGGGATGTTAATATTAGAATTCAAGTTGGTTGGTTGAAGTGGAGGAATGCTTCGGGCCTTTTGTGTGATAGAAAAGTACCGCTTAGGCTGAAAGGAAAATTTTATAAGATGGTGGCGAGACTTGCGATGCTCTATGGCGCTGAATGTTGGCCTTTAAAAGAGAGGCATTATAATAAGTTGTGTGTTGCCGTGATGAGAATGAGTAGGTGGATGAGCGGCTTTACACTTAGAGACAAAATGCGAAATGAATATATCCGTGATAGGATTTGTGTAGATCCTGTGACGGACAAACTTACAGAAAGTTGTCTTAGATGGTTTGGTCACGTTAAACGTCAACCATCTGATGTCCGATTACGAGAGTGATGTTTTAGATTCGACTTGTGTTAAGAAAGGCAGAGGTAAACCTAGGAAGACTTGGGCTTATTGTATAAAAATGATCTTAATTTACTAGAACTAAATGAAAATATTAAATAATTTACTAGAACTAAATGAAAATATGACACTAATTAGGACGCAATGGAGAAAAAGGATTCATATAGCCAATCCCACGTAGTGGGATTAAGGTTGTTGTTGTTGTTGTTGTATTAAAATAATTGAGGATGGCCTGAGGGAGGCTTCTTAGGCAACCTGTGTAGACATGCAAGGATGCCAGTAAATAAGGTGAATTATGTGTGAATTTTAAATACATATGACTTCAGTGGTATGCGTTTTATTTTTATTTTATCTTCGAATTAATTCTTTGTTCTTCGTTGAAGGAACTGATGAAGAATCATCAATTGATCTTGAACTAAAGATTGATTTTATTATTATTATTATTTTTGCATTGAAACTTTTGCAAGGTTGCCATTTAATAGAGTGAGCCATCTGAAGTTTAATTACATAAGAATCGGTGGTATGCATGTAAATGTCCCATTTTTATTTTCTTTAGATTCCATTTCTTGTTTTTGATGGAAGCAATTACGAACATTGATTGAACTTAAAACTAATGATGGGATTTTCATTGTTTTCAATCTATCGAGAATGGACCGGGGAAAAGCTTTTCAGGCAACTGCTATAGAATTGTGAGGTTCTCCTAGCTTAAGATTAATGGGAGATAATGGCCTGCTAATATGATATGTGGCTGTTAAAATTTTGTTAATTGCATTTCATTTAGAGGATTGTATTGCAGGGAGTTAATAAAAGTGAGTAAAGTGCCAACATACTTCCTTAATTGCTTACATGAGGTCGTTTTAGTCCCAAAGTCTATAAAAGTGTCAAATTAGAAAACACAATTTTAAAACGGTAAATTTGCTTGATCTATTTGGTTGGATGTAAATTGAAGAGGCTGATGATATGTCCTGAGGGATTTCTTTTTTTTTTATTGGACATTTATAGTTCAATATGGGTCTGCTGATATGAGATGTATGTGACTGTTAATTATTTGTATATTGCTACATGAAGAGGACATAGTTTTGTGGCATTTATTTATTTATGCATGGCGGCCTTGGGCAGGGGCCATGCTAATCTTTTATGTATTTCGTTTGATAAAAAAAGGGTTGTGATTATATACGTAGCTTACAATTCTTATGTATTTACATATCTCACACCTAAGCTTTGATATTTTCACACATAGCGCTCAAATATGTAATATCACATAAAAAAGAGCACTATTATGACTTCTTAAAAGTGAAATACACATTTTCATGCATAGGTTTAAGGCACCGAAGTGTTATGTTTGTAAATTTTAAAGTCTAGGTGTGAGATATGTAAATCCAGAAGAATTATGTGCTATGCATGTAACTTTCTTAAAGAAAATAAAGAGCTTGTTTTCTATTTGGTTGGATGTAATTAGATGGATTTAATTTAAGGATGCTATGTTGATATGCCAAGAGGATTGTTCTTTCTTCAGCAAGATCGGCTTTAACGGCCACACAAATTTTTGCAAGGTTCAACATGGACTGTAATGGAAGATTGGCTGAAGCACGCCTAGC
>NW_018164808.1:66313-71745 GCF_001263595.1 Phalaenopsis equestris
TGTGATCCTTCCTGGTGCCATTAACGCAAAAGCGTGCATCATCAACTTTGACCTACATAAATAAATAATACAATTATCAGCCTCAGGATGCGCTCTAAGATTCTAAACAGGACTCTTTTATTTCAATCCGATCTCGCTCTTAATCAAAATTCAAATCAATTTTCGAGCAATTAAATTCACTAAATTCACAGCCATATGTTGTTAAGTTGTGGTCGGTATATAATTAACGGTCTGATTTCACTAAATAACAGTCTGATTTCGAGCCAAGTTGTGGTCGGCTCGAAAAAAATTTTGATTATTTTTAACCAAATATTTTTTTTATTAAAATTTCCATATTATTGATTTTGTAGAGCCATCTCATCATTTTAACTCTTGGCATTGGATCACTATCGTTCTAGTCTTGAGCTTTTAGTGTCACATTCTTTGCATATTTCTTTATTGTGTCTTCTTTATCTTCTCTTACTCTTATTTTTTGTTCATGAACTACTAGAGAATAATATTTTAAAATTATATGATTGTTGAACTTTAAATTTCAAGATTCATTAATAGCTAACATAATTTTTTAACCTATTTTTGATCTATATTTGTGTGCTAGTAAAATTGTGATGGTAGAGTGATGTATTTACTTCTCAGTGTTGTACGAAGATCTGACACACACACACACAAATAAATAAAAATTAACATAGTTATCATCAGAAGTTCCAATGTGGAAAACCTGGAAGTGAAAGAATTATGGGACCCAGTTCAACTAAAATGACTTCACTATGTTGTACGTTAAAAAACTTAGCTGACCCTTAACTAACTAAGAGCAATATTGCACAAGTAACAATACTTCAACTAAGAGATTGACAACATATGTTAGAAAAATGAATTTGTCTTGACGGTAGTCGTTCGACGACAACATTTGTGGTGGTAATGGTGACGATCGAGCAAGGGTGCCACCAATAGCGACAATGGTGATGGCTAGTTGGCAATGGTCTGGAAGCCTTAAAGGTAATCAGGTAGAGGGATGGCAGCAATTGAGTCGTAGCGATCAGGCAGCGATGGTAACCGATCAATTGGGATCGAGAAGCGATTAAGGTGGTATGGGAGTGGTGATGGCTTGATAGCGGCTATCGGGAAGTGGTGGTAACCGGTCAACGATGCTCGGGAAATAGTGACGACGGTGACAGTGCCTCGACCACGTCAACTAGGCAACGGTGGTCCGACGATGGAAGCAATCGGTCGACAGTAGTTAGGAAGCGATGATGGCGGTTTGGCGGTCGTGATGGCTACACAAAATGATCGGGCAATAGTGGTTCGTCAACGATGGAGGCCAATTGCCAACAGTATGGAGCTTGGATCTCCCTTTCAATCTTGTCCTTCAGGTCCATGTCTCAATTCTCCCTTTTCATGAAGAGAGTGTAGGTTTATTTATAATTTTTTTGAGAAGCATCCTCCATAAATACTTCATGAATTTGGACCACTACATCGAACAGCCCAGAGCGATATCTTTGATCAGTCTGTGTTTTATGAGCATTTGAGTGTCTTAATTAAAATTGAGTGATCTTGGCTCATTAGAATTGGCTCAACAAGACACTCAATTTAACGATAAATTTGTTATATTTGAAATCCTTTTGATTTTTCAATTTCCCATCCAAAGCCTCCAAATATGCTAAAACGACTTGATCTGAGCTTGATTGGACTCAGATCGAACCAATTTTGGCTTCATTGTGCTTGCCTTGTTGAGACAAAACAGTTTAACTATAAGCTTGTTAGAATCGAGGCTTTGAATGATCTTGAATTTGCATCTACTAAATTTATTATTCGAAATATTTTGAAGATTCGTTCACGAGTAAAAACAATTTTTGAGGGCATATCGTTTCTTATTAAGGGAATGACGGCTATTGAAAATTATTGTGAATTAACTAAACATTTTGGCGAACATCTTTCCAAGCTTTATCTTGAATTGCTTATATTCGTGTGTTTGTAAACCATTTTTTCTCACATCACATTTTAAGATTCTTCAATTATAATTTTGAATGTAATCATCATATTTTAGAGCATGGCACAAAGCATTAATAATTTTATTCCTATGGAATCATAATTCTAACTCAATAAAAATTAATTTATTCAAGATTTTAGGAATTTCTTTCCCATCATCTATAGCACTAGGAGGATTCTATAACTTTTCAAAATCATATTACAATTTTTTGCAAGAAAGCATTAAATCTGTTTGGAAGTGCCTTTCGATGAATTATTTTTAGTAATGTGATTCAAATGTTGTGTTCAAAAATATATAAAATTTAATGAATAATCTTGAACGTAAAGGCAAAATGGTAAGGTTGAGACTGGTCGCAACTACAGCTTATTAAAAACGGTTGTGAAGTTGTTGAATAACAATCTGATGCTCAAAAAGCTGTGGTAGATATTACAATTTTTTTTTAAGTCATACCGCAGCTAGAATGTTGCCACCACACATAGTTAGGAGTGATGGGCAAACACAAATTTTAGCTGCAGCCTTTTAAGAGAGCTGCAAAACGTAGTTTACCCAAACAAATAAAACTAAGATGTGATGCCGCATCGCCACCCCTAAACGGCCCTTAATTTGATACTAATTGATGGTTTAAAAGTGTCCCACAATGAGGATGAATTAAGTTTAGAAAAATGTTTTTTGCTTTAAAAAAAGTCCGTCAACAATTTTACTTCTAAAGAAGAAATCTGGATCTATGATTATATAGAGTTACTTGACACCAAATAAGGGAAGTAATTAAACTAACTATGAAATATAAGAAATCTAAAGACAATCAATTCTTAAGTGGTTTTATAAAGTTCCACTTCTTTTAAAAGATTTCCTTTTGAGAAAATATTGCAAAATAAACAAAAAAAATTAGAGTAACAAAAAATAAAATATACTTAAAGAGTGGTCTTATTTGATAAACTATACGCATTAAAATTCCGAACATTAAGAACACAAACATCAAAGATGACATTTAAGGATTTAACAACCTTTTGTTTTTTCTTCGCACTCTTCTCTCTTTGTAAGGAAGGGAATATTACATACGTCGAATGTATGTATGCCCAACGACGCACATGCGAGGGTGTTTTTTTATTATTTTTATTTTGTGTGTACTTCTGCATTGTTGGATTGTTGGGCGTACATATGTTCGACATAGGTAATATTATTTCCTTTGCAAGCACTATAAAAATTAATATTTTTCGAGATGAAACTTGTGGCTAGGATTTTCAATTGTTGCATTTATCTGTTCTCACCCTTTATGTATTATATTTATAATAAAACCATGTACATTAAAATTAAGCTAACCAATATATTAGGATTTCAAAAGTTTGTTATTTCAAAATTTTAAAAACTCCAAATCATTGTGATTGTTAAGCTCCGTGATTTAAGCGTGAATTGTCTCGGCAGCCAGCCACCTACATTGCCCAAATGAGGCTGAAATGGACTTCACCATGGCTTTAGAAGTGCTGAGATTGGCTAAGGAAGAAGTTTCTATTGTTGACAGAAGAAAATGTGAAGAAACTAAATACTCATGCATATTGTTCCAATACGATAAGAAAAATTATCTGCACTATGTTGTTAGAAATGCACTGTCTTTTATTTATCTGCTTGTTTTAGCTTTGAATAGAATTGCGGTGATTTTCGGTTAAAAAAAAAAGAAAAAAAGGCCTATGCTCTACTTTGAATTTCTTAAAATTTTCTCAATTATAACTAATAAGAATAAGCCACAAAATGATGTAATTTTATTTGAAAATTATATTTATCAATTACTATCTAATTCTCTAAAATCACTCAATATATTTACATGTTGTGGTACCCACAATAATAGGCACACAATTGGGTTACATAAGTTAGTGTGTATTTAGATTTTGTTTTTTTCTTGCTTGTTATGCCTAGAATAATGGGATGGTAATAAAATAGATATTATTATATGTGATATATAGATATATATGAATCACAGTGAAAGTTAATTTTATATAAAACTTCAACAACTAAATTTAATCCAAGCTTTAAAAATAAAATAAGTTTATCGACCATTATGAACTATCAGCATCTAACTAGTTGCCTTCTCTTTAGTGATCAATATAATTCGACCGTGAGCTTAGTACAATCTTCTTCTTTTTTCTGACGTAGGGCTTCTTCCTTCATTCGGCCGATTGCTATTGTGTCAATTGGACATTGTTTAGAGGTGACTAATCTTATGAAGCCCAACCTTACAACACCATTCTTCTGTTCCACCATTGATTTAAAATCCAATAAATTGAATAACTCCTGTTGACCAGGTTTTCACATCCTTTAACCCACATGATCCGAAAGATAGAGTTATTCAGAGAGAAGCTATAAGACGGAAAACACATCGGTGACACCACAACAACGAACCGACACGTCGACAACAACGGCATCGCTCGCGCATGGCGACGGCTGGGGCGGTGCATCTTACTAAAGTCACCATCTCATCAACTCTTCCATATCTCATGTACCTCTGAATAAATAAATAAATAAGGGGGATTAGAGTGTGGCCAATTGTTCTTTTACACCTCTAGATATCATCAAAGCTGATTCTTTGATAGCTTTAATGCTTTTCTTTGTAGCTCAAATTTGTTCTTCCAACATGATCTAGCCACCAAAATGTGTTCTCCTCTACCTAGATCCGCTTGTTTCAGATTAGATACATCCAACTATGTCTCAATATTCTCTCTTTTAGCTAGATTTTATGCAAGATTTAGAAAAACTTTTTGGTAAAGGCAATAGCTTAATTGATGACCTATTGGGATGATGGTAGAGGGTTATGTAGCAAAATTAAAAGAAAGGATAATGGGGTTTTGGACAATTTTTATGCTTGAAGCTCTTGGTTTTTAAAGGAAAAATCTCATTTGGATGGAAATTCAGGAACCAAGAAGGTTTTTTTTTATGAATTTTGAATTTGAGATTGAAAATGGGTTTTGAAATATTATTACTCGCAATATTAAATTATCTTCGTATGTTAGGTTTGTTGCTCATGTATATTATTTAAAATATTGAGAAGTTATAATGCTTGTGGAGTGTAGAAAGGTTTGGAAGTCTTAAGGGGGGCTTGGTTTTAATGGAGATTATGATTTAGGGGCCAATAAATCCTTAGCTTGCAGGAGGAAAGTTATATTTGAAAAGAGAAGAGTTGGAGATGAAAGGAATAACTAATGATATAACAAAGTCCTAGGAGATTAGCCATCAAGCTTCACTAAAGAGTAGCATAGCCATCAAGCATTTTCACATGCATTTTTATTCAATGAATGTGAAGATTATAAATTAGTGTGGGATATTTATAAGTCATTTCAAGCCTTTGACTTTGAGGATTATTTAGAAATTCATTGGAGCTAAAAAAATATTATTACGAAGATTGATGATATGCCTTAGAACTGGAGGATATATATATATATATATATATATATATATA
>NW_018164808.1:71925-78722 GCF_001263595.1 Phalaenopsis equestris
TTTCGGATGCAAATCACACAAACAATTTGGGCAATCAACCTGACACAATAAATGCGATCAATCAACGCCAACAACATGAGGTCACTACAACTGTTGCTTGCTCACTTTTTAGTGATTGAGACCCGTGAAAAATACTTGGCTTTCAGCTTTCTAATATAAACTAAAATAATTTCAGGTAATAATTGATCGTAAATAATTAATTTCTTTTTTTTAAGGTTTTGTTGTTGTTCTGTATTCTGTAAGTTTATCTTTTGTCACTTGTTTAATTGTGATTGTTACTTTCTCCTTCATAGGATATCTGTGAACCTATGGTGGATTTTTTTCTTGTGATAAAACTATCGAGATGGCCTTATGGACATGAATGGCTGCTACGAAATAAACTACGAAATAAAATGGCTGCTACGAAATAAAATGAGTCACGTGAAGTTTAAATATAAGAATTCAGTAATATGTATGCAAATCCTGCATTATTTCATTTTTTATTCTTATTTTTTATTCTTGATTGGGGGAATCTTTGATGATACACTGAAACTCTTGAGGATGGCCCAGGCGGAGGCTTCGGATATTTACATATATACCATATAATTCTTATGTTCTTACAAGTGTAAAGAGTTAAATTTTAATATTTACATTTATGCAATTTGATCTCTTAAATTTATGCATGAAAATGAGTATCTAAAGTTTAAAAAAAAAAAGTAAAAATAGTATTTTTAATGTGATATGAAATATTTCCATATGTAAATACGTAAGAATTTTGTGGTATTTTTGTGAATGCCCCATAATTTAAATGATATTTAGAAAGAAGGCTTAAAGATATAAATGAATAGATTAAAAGCTAAAACATAGCAATTTATTTTTTTATAATTGCTATTAAGAATTGGAAGTTATTAGGTATTCTTTAGTGGTTGTTGCTTAACAAGCTTTGTATTGTATTGTTATTGTAAGAAAATGCATTGATAGGCCAAAAATCTTCAATAGATTATATGCTTATGATCTATATATAAGAGCCTCAATGAGATGAATATGATGAGCTTAAGATAATTTAATTTTAAATTTATTAAAAAATTTTATATAATGGGCTTTATTCTAATTATTTATGTTTGATGTAAGATTATTGTAAGGATGACTAGATTGCCCTTTATTTATTTTTTTATAAACAAGCACCTTTTGGCAAATATTGTTGTCATTAATGCTCAATGTTTGCCATAGCTTGATGTTAGTCATTGACTAACTCAATGTTGATTGTTGACTTACTTCATCAACTATCAACTAAAAATAACTTATGCCATATTGAGCCCTAAATTTTTGAAAGTTTTTTTTTATGTTGTTTTGTACTAATTATAGTTAAATTTTTATAAATTCATCATCTTGGGAACATTTTTGTGAATTTTTCAGGTTCTTTTTAACCTCATGAAAGGTCTTGTTGCTGGGTACTTTGTTATCATGATTCTTGCATGTGTCCTTGTACTGCTTTCCGAGCTACCCATTGATAAAAAAACGAGCTCCATGGAATAAATTGCCAGTATAGATCAAAGGTATTCAGTCCCAACATCCTGAATTCTTTTGAGCAGCTTAACAAGTATTGATGTCCAATTCCTTTCATATTTGAAACCATATTTTACAGTTTTGAAGTGAAGAAAGCTTTCAGCAGTAGCAATGAAAAGTTAGGAGACAAAGGTACCGGCTACGAGCTTTTTGATCAATTTTCCTCTTCCTTAGCCTTTTTATGTTTAGTCCAATTTAGTCATTTCCAAAACCAGAAACCCTACAACACTAAAATAATGGTCATGTATTTGCTACATAATACAAAGAGATTTGAGTTTCTTTTGAGTCTCGTGAAGATGATGTTCTTATTTTTAATGAAATATAAAGCTTCTTGTATCCTTTTCTTTTCTCAACATTACAAGCTGAATTTTTCACTGTTTGGTATGAATTCCTAGCCGCAAATAACTATTATGTTGAACTATCTTTTAAGATAACTATTACTGTGCAAACTTCATTCTTACGCACTATAGATGGAGATTTCCTCAACAAATCTGCAAAACCCAAAAGAACAAATCCGTTTCAAATCATTTTCAACAGCAACACTAAAAGATAAAGTGCCTAATTTCAGTTGACTTCACATGGCACATTGAACTTCAATGTTTAACTCAACATAAGTTACTACATAAGTTACTAAGTTCTAAGTTACTAAGTTCTTTGGAAGATGTCTTTTTTTATTGGTTCACATATTATTTGATTGTAGTCAGTCATATAGCTTTGAATTTCAACCTAAATGTAGAAATGATGAGATCAACTCAACATCAGTCATGTATTATTTGATTCTAAAATTTCATAAATTCTCATTCCTTTCTTTTAATTTTCAATTTCTCTTTTCTGTCTCTGTAAAATTAAATTGTTTTTGATAGTATGATTTTTATATTAACTCTGGAACATATTGGCACCGACATCTTAAAATGTGTGAAAACAAATAAGTTTCATCAATTTGTATAATAAATACAAAATTTAAAATAAAAAGTATATCATTTTATATGATAGTAACAAAATGTATGGCACAAAAGTTCTCTTATCTGATGTAAATATGTCATGTCCTAATTATAATACATGGAAAATTAATAAATACCATGTCATTCTGTCAAACATATTGTTGTAGCTTAAATTGTAAAGATATTAAATCCTCTAGATAAATGGTTTCCTAATATCTTCAATATTTCTATCATTTCTCCTCCAAATCAAAATAGAGAAATTATTAACATGTGGCTATGCTAATATACGGTAGATAATCAATGCTACTTTTGTCTTGAATTTAGGGGTATCCCTTAGTGGATATAGAGTAGTGCCTTGTAGGAGGATTGTAATACTCATCATGGGTTAGACAACAATTAGTGGCAATGTCATGAACTAACTTTATTTATGTGGCTTGTCATTGTAACTTTAATTACAATGGAACATTTATCGCTTTTTTTATCACTTTAGGAGTGATCTTAAAAGTAACCTGGATAATTAAAGGATGTTCAACTTATTTGTCTCTCTGATAGGAAAGGACTATAAAAAACAAAATAATATGTTAGATGACCTAATAATGTATGTTAAAGGAAAACATTTAGGGTCTATTTGGGGCAGCTGTAACTTATTGAATAATCTATTGATATGCTGATTCAAAATAATTTTCTGATAAGCTAAGTACGGTGGCTATTACAAATTTTATATTTTTTTGGAAAAGTTAGACCGCGGCTAGAAAGCTGCATAAGTCAAATTGTAACTCTTTCTTATATAAGATGAGTAATGATTAATCTAGTTAATGGGACAACAATATCATGTCGGATACATCTCTTTTTAAGTTGTCTTAAATTATATACCTAACATATACTCACACCTTAGTAATTTTGATAGTAAAATGATCAACCTCTATTATTATTATTATTATTTTAACTATGACATCACTTTTTACCATCATTAAAACAACAACAAAGCCTTTTTCCACCAATGAAATTGATCGCCTCTATTATATATATGTGCAAGGGTCGGCCATATGAACCCTTTTTCTCCATTGTGTCCAATAGAAGTGTCATAATTCCATTTAATTTTATTAGATTAAGATCATTTTTTATACAACATGCCCAAGTCTTTTTAGGACCATTTTTACTTTTTTTTACCAAAGTTAAATTCTTCTGTACAACATGCCCAAGTCTTTTTAAAACATGACTCTCCTAACAGGATCATCAGATGGTCGAATTTTAACGTGAAAACCATCTAAGACGACTCTCTCTAATCTTTTCTGCCATTAGAGCAACACTAACCATTTCACAAATATTTGTTTCGTAGTTTGTCTGAAAGTGTAAAGCCACTCATCCATCTAGGCATTCTCATCTCAGCTTTAACTTAGTTTTATGTTTTCTTTTTTTATATGTCAACATTTTGTACGATAATGCATTGCATTTTTCACCTTCATCTTATAAAATTTTGTTCAAGTTAAGCGGTGATTCTATATCATACAATAGGCCTGATACATTCCTCCATTCCAACCATCCAACTTAAGTTCGATCAATAGCATCCCCATCTATATCACCATCGCTTTGAACAATAAACCCGAGATATCTAAAACTTTAACTATTTTTAATGACTTGATTACCCATTGTCACAACCGCATCACTAAATCTACCACTACTAAAATTACATTTCATGTATTCAACTTTAGATCTACTGAATGTAAAAAAATATATTATTTTTCAAGAAATAATGTTAATCTGATAACTAGTAATCAATACAAATGAGATGCTAAAAAGAATAAAAAAAATAGAATTTGATCAAAGAGTATTAGAGAGTTCATCCTCATACTTTCAATAAAATGATATGTTAATTAGGCGAATGTGAGGTAATCTTCCAGCATGTTGATTTTATTATTATTATTTTTTTTGGACGTCCAAAGTCTTGTTCAAGTTTATAATAAATTTACAGTGGTTCCCAACAGGAGCAACTCAAGTGGTGGTGACTTTTCTCCAAATATACGGAGCGACAAGCCAATGTGGTCGAATCTTCGACGGGTGCGGTCGGTCCTTCAGAGGGAGCGGCCGAACTTTCTGTTGAAGATCTTGTGCGGGAATTGTCGGTCCGTATGGCAATCATTGACTCAAAGGTGACAGCACTGCAAGCGGAGGTCGCCACCTTGCAATTTGGATCCTTCGTGAGTTGATCATTCTAAGTAGGTTCCAGCACGATGCCGACCGAATAAAACATCTTAGATTAGGTGGAGAGTTGGTCTTCCAAAGGTTAATTCCGATGTGATATGCCTCGACTGAATCCTCAGAAGACCCATTTATTAAATAATTCATTAAAGATCGATAATGACGTTATTTGTAACAAAATAATATTTAATAACATGTGAAAGGATGTTTGGTGTAAAACTTATTATTTTGTAACACCAAGATTTCTGCATCCTCCATATAAATAGGGCAAGAGATGTCGCAGAGATGCAAAGACCGTAGGTATTTTACTATCATATCATGCTCGGGTAAGTGTCAGGATCATAGCACACGATGGATGATGTTGGCCTAGAGCTAGTCTTCTACCTGGTTCAATTCAAGTACGACCTCCAACTTCCATTTTGCCTCAAGCTTCAGAGCATTTTCATCAAGTATAGGGTTATCCTGACCCATGTTCTGCCAAACTCCATTGTTGCGATCATGACTTTTGTCATTTTCTATCAGTAGGAAAGTGTACCTTGGTCCGTCGATTTGTTTGGCCATCTTATTTGTTTAAGATTGACAAGGAAGGTTTTGTCATGATTTTGGCTGGTAAGAAATTTCAACTGCTTGGAGTTGAGAATAAAATAAAAGACTGGAAGACGCAGTTTGTGGTTGGTTCTCGTTTTGGCCATTGGGGAATTTTGACAAAGTCAACGAATGTGACATGAGATAAGTTAATGTTCCTCCCGAAGGATATGCATGCAGCTGAGGCAATGATGAATGTGTGTCAGCTCTTGGTTCCCCAATACACCACCGAGAATACAGTCAACTAAATGTTGAAGAGTGAGATGACTCGAGAATAGTGGGAAACCTCTGATGTCGCAGAGGTTGAGCGAGCAAAGATGGTGAAGGGAAAGCTGACCACAAAATAAAAAAAGTTAGAACTTCCCTCGATGGCAGATAATCCCCTTGATAGGTTTGTTTTAGATGTTCCTTTGGGTGTTGTTGCCTCCACGATTGTCGCACCATGAGTGCAAAGTTTATCACCTCAGTGTCTAAAACCACAGTCATTTTTCAAAACATGGTGACATGCGAAGTCACTATTAATGCTTTGTCTCATTTGGTTGATGCAGGGAAAGGCGAAGGGAGAAAATCTGCTTCTGAAGGGACTCTAGGAGAAATCGCAGTTGCAACCCCCTCTTCCTAAAAAATTGGTCTGTTGATCGATGCACAAGTGATCGTTCGGTTGGATTTACGAGTCGTCAATTCCTCTTTCATTGCCTTGTTCAAGAGGACAATGACTTACCAACCCACCTCCTCTTCCTCGTCTGCATCACTGTCAAAAGAGGAGACCTCTTCTTTTCGTTATGGGCCTTTGCCTCCTCAGAGGGGGAACCCTCCCATTGACAGGAAAGGAGCCATCAGAAGAAGCAGAAGTCCTTCCTTGTCCTTTGTTGTAGAGGAGTAGAGAGGCTTTCGAGTGGCATTCCATACGCGGGGGAGTTAGATGTGGGTTGGCACTAACATTCAGTTCAGTCTTCTGGGCACGTCAAGATTGATTTCCACAGTCAGTCGAGAATAGGAGCATGCAATCGCTTCTAATGGAGTTGTTGTGGTCTGATAAGCTCAACAAAATTTTGGAAGGCTTCAAACACCGAAAGCTTTGCCAAAATGTGGATTGATTTCATGACCTCGATGTAGTACCATCATCCTTTGTAATGATCAAAACTGGTAAGTCCATCGGTCCACATTGTGTCCATGTACTGGTAGAAGATTCAACAGTTACCATAACCCTTACTTCTTTAGGCGAAACTCCTGGTTGAGGGTTAAAATCCAAAAGGAACTTGAATTTTTGGTGCGATTAATTTTGAATTTTACCAAAATCGTTTCATTAGCACCCGAAGTCTTATAGATAAAAATATGATATATCTTATTTTTCTATATTAGAATGTCTGATGGAGTGAAATATATGTGTGTGTGTGTGTGTGTGTGTGTGTGTGTGTGTGTGTGTGTGTGTGTGTGTGTGTGTGTGTGTGTGTGTGTGTGTGTGTGTGTGTGTGTGTGTGTGTGTGTGTGTTTATGTATATATATAATACTTCCATGAAGAGAATA
>NW_018164808.1:79232-91173 GCF_001263595.1 Phalaenopsis equestris
CAAAATAAATTGTAAATGTTTTGAATATTTTTAAAACAACTATATTTTATTCAAATAATCAAATATTTTTTGTTTTAAATCAAAATATAAACAAAACAAGATAAAAACAAAAATATAGAAATAGAACTGATGAGATCAGTTTTTATTTTTTATTTTTTATTTTTCAATTTCGTAATTTGTTTTATTTTTGTTTTGATTAAAATTAAAACATTTTTGATGGAATTGGTTGGTTTTAAAAGCACTCAAATATCTTTTAGGTGTTTTGAGTATTAAAAAAAAGTTGATTTTTTTTTAAAAATAAAAAATAAAAAATATAAAAGTTATATCAATCAAATATTTTTTTTAATTAAAATAAAAATAGGAAATAAAAGTGATGGTATATCAAGCCTTGGATTTTGTAAGGTTTTGGTATTGTTTTATGCTAAGCAAGCTGGATTTTTATAAATCCCTAGTCTTAGAAACATTTCTGTGAATTTCTCAGGTTGTTTTTAACTGCAAAGGAAGATCTTATTGCTGTATACTTTGTTATCGTGATTCTTGCGTGCTTTTGGACCTACCCATTCACAAAAAAATGAACTTCATGAGATAAATTGCTAGTGCAGATCGAATGTATGCTGTCCCAACTTTGTGAATCCTGTTGAGCAACTTAGCAAGTAATTGATGTTCAATTCCTTTCCATGTTTGAAACCTTCTTTTACAGGTTTTGAAGCTAAGAAAGCTTTCCACGACAGCAATAAAAAGTTTGGAGACAATCAGAAAGCTCATAGCCTATTCGTCTCCAAATTTTTCTAGTAGTGATGAAGCTTGAAGTTTGCAGGGCATTCTAGTTGTTTTGCATGCCTGGAGCTTCTGCTCTGTTTGGGTCGGACGACTAAGTGGATTTCATTTGGCTTTTGATCGGGGGACTAGTTGGCTTTGGTGTGGCTAGTTGGTTTTTTTGGCAGGCTGATTCTAAGTTGGGTTTTTTAGTCGGTCAGGAGGCTTTCTAATCTATATCTTGATTATTATCTCGAGATTCGTGCTGACACATTTTATATGTGCATCTTCACTGATTGCTATGAAATTCTAGCTGCATTAGCGTTTATGCTTTGGTAAACTAATCTGTTAAATTTATCCAATGAAAATGCTTGAAAATTTATCTGAGTATTTGGTCTATTAGCTGAAATATAAGTTTAGTATTACATATAAATTATGCAATTATTAAGCGTCAATAAATTTAATTCAAAAATTATTTGTAATTTTGTTAATAAATGAATGATTATTTGTTTACTAATTAATCAAAATTTTAATTTAATCATTTATCAAACTATTTTCTTATTTAACAAGTCTTATTTGTTAATTAATTAATAATTGGCCATCATTCCAAATCAATTTATATTTATAAATTATAAATTATTACAAATAAATTTTAAATTATGATTAATTCGATATTATTTTAAATTAATAGCATTAATTATAATTAATTTAATTAAAAAAAGGTATTTAAACCATATCACTGGATTCCTATGTATTTACATATCTAAAACCTGAAATTCACTTTTCATCTTTACGCTACCAAGTCTATGTTAAAGGCTGCAGGGTAATTGCATAAAAATTGAGCAGCATCAATGCAAATGCTACTAATAAAAATTACATTAAATCCGAAACCTACTCATTTCCCATTCCTTTCAGCAAACCTCGTCTGCCTCGCTTCACCCTTCCCGGTTTCCCCCGGAAACCGTTGCCTACTTTCCCCTTTCTTCTCCTCCCGTGCCCGAAACCCGAGGCAGTACGGTGGCGTCTGCAGCTTGCTGGGAGGGAAGATGACGACGGGATCGCAGTGTACAAATCTCTAAAGCTCTCTTATATCTCCTCTTTCTACTCTGCTCCTGTCCGTTTAACCCTCGTATTTCTTTTCCTTCCTGCCAAGCTCCTCTCGCCCTACTCCTGGATTTAGCTTTGTTAGGATTTGGGCCAAAAATTTTGGGGCGATTAAGCACTCTCTTTCATCCATTTCTCAAATTATTACTGAAATATCAAAGGTCATGATAAAACCACAACTCTTATTTTTCATTTTTGTCAACTTTGCAATGGTTTGATCGTGACAGGCGTAAATACTCCGATAGTTCAAAAAATCACCTAGATGCTTGATTTGTAAATAGCAATGTTTCTTGTTCTCTGCAGGTGATTATCTTGTATTTATGTAAATCTTCCAAATATTTTTAGAGTTCAGCAAGATTAGAATAATGAAATGTTCTTTATTCTCTTCTCTGATTCTTGAAAAAATATTACATCAGTACTCCGCACTTAGAGCTACGTTAATAAAATTAAGCCGCTCCGTGGAGGTGATCGATCCCTTATATTCCCCTTGTATTATTCAGGTGTTATTGTGTGTTATTCAGATGTTATTGTGTGTTATTATTAATGTGTTATTGTGTTATTATTACATCAGGACTCAGGGATGCTTCTCGATCAATGTGGGTGTTCGATTTGTAAATAGATATTTGTAGAACAACACTTTTTTCCGAATGGCAAGTCATGAAAGATGGCCTGGTGTGTGGGGCTTCGCACCTCTCAGGCAATCCGGGCAGTCATGTTATTATTCGGAGGATGGATTGGAAGATGATAAAGTGTTTTTTGGTATCCCATTAAGAAGGAATTAGCTTCCGTTTCAACGAACATATATTTGGGATTTTAAATCTCATCATTCCAGGGATTTAACAGTTTTCTGGTTTTAATCCTCTCTAAATTTACTAAATCTGGCTTCGCAGGGTTTGTTAAATTCAGCCATCCAGTGCTGCCATTAAACATTGGGAACCATATGAAGGTTAAATGCATAAGAATTCAGTGGTTTGTACGTAACTCTTTTTTAATCTTATTTTTTAGATTCCCGCTCTTGTTCTTCATCGAGGGAAGTGATGGCAAATCATCGATGGACCTTGAATTTAATATGGAAATTTTTTTTGTTCTCAAGCTATGGTGGATGGCATGGGGCGAAGCTTCTCAGGCAGACTAAATAGACAGTAAGAATGCCATTAAATAATCGGAACGTGAAGTTTAAATACATAAGAGTTCTGTGGTATGTATGTAAATTTTCAATTTTTCTTTTTTTCATTTTAAGATTATGTTTTGGGTGTTCATTGAGGAAAATGATGATGAATCATTGATCGACCTTAAGCTTGAGATGGAATATTTACTTTTACTCGAGCTATGGAGGATAGCCTGGTCGGAGTCTTTTCAGGCTTCTTGCATATGCTTGCTAGTTTTCCATTAAATAAAATGAACGATGTGAAGTTTAAATACATACAAATTTTGTGGTATGTAGATGTCCCATTATAATCTTGATACACCATCAACAAAATTCCAACTTTCAACACTAATCTCGAGGTATGCCACGGAGCTTTAGACAATCTTTTAAGGAAAAAATGTGTAAACTTTGATAAGAATTCTTCTAAAGCCCCAATTTCAGCAAACTTACAGTCAAATAGACTTGCTTGACGAGGCGGACCCAATGGTATCAAAATTGGTCCAATCCAATTCAAATCAAAATTTGGTGTCACTGCTGGTTGTTTTCTTTTATTTGAGAGTGTGTTGAATTATCGTGCAACGCCAAGACGATAATCCATTACTCTACCGCCATGAATTTTCTAGCACGCTTAAAATTTTATTTTTATTTTCTACTTTATGCTATTCTATGAGGGAAGCGATGATGAATCAGTGATTGATCTTGTACGTAAGATGGGAATTTGTCATGTAATGAAATACGGAGGATGGCTTTATGGACATGCAAGGCTGCTATTTTTTATTTTTTATTATGTATTTTTTGTTCTCAATTGGATCACTCGGTTGTCCTTTTGTCCTCCTTGTTGCTTCGTCGGTTTTGGCCTAATTAGCTTATCTTGTATTGGGCTTCACACCTCTCAGGCAACACCTGCAGTTCATGTTATGATTCGGAGGATGGATTGGAAGATAAAGGGTTGTTTGGTATGCCATTAAGCAGGAATTAGCTTCCGTTTCAACTAACTTATGTTTGTGATTTTAAATGTTATCATTTCTAGGATTTAACAGTTTTTAGGTTGTAATCCTGTTGAAATTTACCAAATCCGAGTTCACCTAATTTTCTAAAATCTACCATGCTGGACTGCCAGGAAAGAACCGTAAGAAAGTTGAATGTATAAGAGATCAGTGGTATGTATGTTAAACTTTCTATTATTTTAATTTTATTGTCATATTCTTGTTCTACAATGAGGGAAGTGATGGCGAATGATCGTTTGACCTTGAGCTTAAGCTGGAAGTTTTCTTTATTCTCAAAGCTATTGAGGAATTCATCCGGGGAAGCTTCTCTGTTAGCTTTTATATACATGCTAGGGTGCCATTAAATAAGGTGAACCATGAGATGTGTAAATACATTATAATTCTTAGGTATGTATGTAAATTTTCCGTATTTAATTTTTATTTTGAGATCATGTTTCTTGCTTTTTGTTGAGGGAAATGATGATGAATCATTCATTAATATTGAACCAAGGATGGAATTTTTCCTGGTTGGAGTCTTCTCAGGCAAATCACATAGACATGTTAGGCTGCCATCATATAAAATGAGCCATGTGAAGTTTAAATACGTAAGAATTCGGTCGTATGTATGTAAATCACATATTTTCATTTAATTTTTAAATTCTATTTCTTGGTTTTTTTTGAGGGAAGCAGTGACGATTCATTGATTGATCTTGTACTCAAGATGGAATTTCTTATTGTAATGAAGCTATGGAGGATGGACTTATGGCATGCAAGGCTGCTATTAAGGAGAATCATGTGAAGTTTAAATATTTAAGAATTCAGTGGTATGAATATCAATATCCCTTTTTTTTTTCCCCTGCACTGAAACTATTGAGGATGGAGTTTTAAAGCTCCAAATTGCTATATAGGTAAATATGAAAGTTTGGATGTGAGATGTGTAAATACATAAGAATTGTGTGCTACACATGTATATTTCCCTATTTTTGTTTTTGGTTTTTGTTTCTTGTTCTTCATTGAGGGAAGCGATGATGATGCATGGATTGACTTTGAAATAAAGTTGGAATTTTTCCTTGTGCTGAAACTATTGAGGACGGCTTGGGTGCAGGTTTCTTAGGCAATCCATATAGATATGCAAGGTTGCCATTAAAAAAGGCGAACCAGGTTAAAGTTTAGTTGTTATATATGCAAATGCACAACAATTGGATGATATGTATGTACAACAAACAACAGCAAGCCTATATGAATCTTATGTCTCCATTGTGTCCTATTGAGTGTCATATTGTCATATTTTCCATATTTTCATTTAATTCTAATAAAATAAAATGATTTTTTATACAAAATGCCCTTGTCTTTTTAAGTCAGCTCTACCTTTTTTAACACAATCTTTAAGCGGTCAACGTTTAATGTGACCAGACCATCTAAGGCAGCTGTAATCTTGTTTGCCACTGGAGCTACTCCAACTTTTATAGATGTATTCGTTTCACATTGTTTCTAAAAGTAAAGCCACTCATCCACCAGAGCATTCTCCTCTCAGTAGCACTTAATTTTATGCCACTCTTTTATAGGCCAACATTCTGCTCCATAAAACATTGCAAGTCTCACAACCATCCTATTAAATTTTCTTTTAAGTCTAAACGGTACTTTTCTATCACACAATAGGCCCAATGCATTCCTCCACTTTTTTTCAATATTTAGATTTCGTTTCTTGTGAAGTTTAAGTTTTTATGAATTTGGTGGTATGTATGTAATTCCCTTTTATTTTTTTCTCATCCATCAGAGCATTCTCTTCTCAGCAACACTAAATTTTATGCCACCCTTTTATAGGCCAGCTATCTGCTCCATAAAGCATTTCAAGTCTCACCACCATCCTATTAAATTTTCTTTTAAGTCTAAGCGGTACTTTTCTATCACACACAATAGGCCCAATGCATTCCTCTACTTTTTTTCAATTTTTGGATTTCATTTCTTGTGAATCTGAAGTATTTATGAATTTGGTGGTATGTATGTGAATCCCTTACTTTTATTTTTTTTTAGATTTTGTTTATTGTTCTTCATCAAGGGAAGTGATGATGAATCATTGATTGCTCTTGAAATAAAGATGGAATTTTTTTTTGCACTGAAACTATTGGGGATGGACTGAAATTATTGAGGATGGCCTGGGCGGAGCCTTCTCAGGCAACCCATATAGACATGCAAGGCTGCCCTGAAAAGAAAATGAACCATGTTAAATTTTAGGTGTTTTGTAAAAATAAATACATAGGAATTGGGTGGTATTTATGTAAATGCCCCAAAATAGATGCAAAATAATGCAGTCGTATGTATATATAGCCCCTATTTTATTTATTTTTTAGATGTTATTTATTGTGAAGTTTAAATATTTAAGAATTCAGTGGTATGAATATAGATCCACTATTTTTATTATATTCAGATTTTGTTGCTTTTGTTCATTGAGGGAAGTGGTGATGAATAGGGGTGTAAACGAACAGAACACGAACGAACAGAGCTTGTGTTCGTGTTTGGTTCGTTTGAAATTTAGTTTGTTTGAAATGAGTTCGTGTTCAAAATTGTTCTTGAAATCACTGTTCGTGTTCGTTTCTTAACGAACAAGCCGAACACGAGTTGTTCGCGAACGACGAGCCAGTTTGACATCCTTAATATTAATATATATAAATAATATAGTATATTAATTATATAACTTATATTATATAAATATATAATATCTATATTAGTATATTACTAATATAGTATATTAATATATTATTATTATTAATTTATTATATATTATAATTTATAAAATTTAATTTTTTAAAATATCATAAATTTTTATATATAATTATTTTAAATTATTTATATTTCGAATAATAACGATTCGTACACGAACGAACTCATCATTGTTCGTGTTTGGTTCTTTTAACTAACCGAATGAAAAAAAATTGTTCACGCTCGTCTCGTTTACTTATTGAACGAATCGAACACAAACTCATTGACGAACCGAACACGAACTGTTTGCGAACAACGAGCTTTTTTGACAGCCCTAGTGATGAATCATCTATTGATCTTGAAATAAAGATGGAATTCTTCCTTTCACTGAAACTAATGAGGATGGCCTGGGCGAATACTTCTTAGGCAACCCATATAGACATGGATGGCTGCCATTAAAATAAGTGAACCATCCTAAAGTTTAGGTGCTATGCAAATACATCGAAATTTGGTGCTATGTTTGTAAAAGCCCAAATTAGATACATAATAATTAAGTGTTATGTATTCATAGTCCCTATTTTATTTAATTTTTAGAAAGTTTAAGAATTCAGTGCTATGCATTTAAATGCCCCATTATTATTTTTATTAGATTTCGTTTCTCTTTCTCTTTATTGTGGGAAGCGATGATGATTCAACCATTAATCCTGAAATAAAGGTGAAATTTTTCTTTGCATTGAAACTGTTGAGGATGGCTCCTGAGTGTAGGCTTCTCATGCAACCCATTAAGGCCTGCAAGGCTACCATTTTAAGAAGTTTAGCTGTTATATTTGTAAATACACCTGAATTTGGCGGTATGTATGTAAATGCCCCAAAATATATAATAATTCAGTGGTATGTTTATATAGTCCCGATCTTATTTAATTTTTAGATATAATTTTGTGTTCTTCATTTGGAAAAGCGGTCGATTTTTTCCTTGTACTGAAACTATTGAGGGTGGCCTCGGCAGAGGATTTTCAAGCAGCCCATATAAACATGCTAGGTTGCCATCAAATAAGGCAAACCACGTGAAATTTAAATACATAAGAATTCAGCGGTATGTATGTAATTCTCCTTTTTGTTATTTTATTTTTAGATTTCATTTCTTTTTCTTTTTTGAGAGAAGCAATGATGAACTAGTGATTGACCTTGAATTGAAGATGAAAATTTTCTTTGTTTTGAAATTATTTATGAAGTACTCGGGGGAGGTTTTTCTAGCAATCGGTATAGACATGCAAGGTTGCTATTTAATAAGGTGAACCATTTGATGCTTAACCATGTACCCTGAAATTATGACTATCTACAAAATTAATATTTGTTGTACCTCGATTTGTTAAATTCCCATTCAAATATCAAAATTAACAACAAATCCTAACATGTATATTCAAGCACTAGCATCAAGGGGATGTATATGTTACAGTGGTGTCTAGCCTAAGGGCAAATTTATATTTTATTATTTGGTTTAAATAGGGCTTTTTAGTTTAGGGTAGAGTTATACATAAGATTATTATTGTGAGTCTTAGGGTATGTTTTTGGGGATGCTGTAGCTTATTGAATAATCTGCTGATAAGCTAGATGTAGTGACTATTACAAATTTTTATTTTTTTGGAAAAGCTAGACCGCTCAGCGTTTTCAAAACGCATAAGCTGCCAAAACGCAGGTTACCCAAACAGGCCAAGTGGGTTTTCAAAACGCCACCGCACCAAATAAGTTGCCCCAAATGGACCCTCATCTTTAGGGTTTGGGAGAGATTTCTTCTCTTTCGAATTTTAGGAATTAAGAGAGATCGCTTACCTCTCGAATTGCAGTTGCTTATCTTTATGTATTTGCATTGTGTTTGTTGTTCGTGTAATAAATTATATGTTGCCCTAAATTTTATGTGAAAATCTGTGCAGGTTCATATCAGTATATTTCATCTTAGCATGAAGAATAAGTTTAGCTGCCACATTATTTCATATCATTGTCTCACAACTCGAGCAGAGAGAAATAGCTCCTTTTTTGTTACTGTCACCTATTTAGTGCTGTCATTTTACGTTTTTGTTGTGAGCTCGGTTTCAGTTGGCTTGCATAGCATGTCTGAAAAAATTTAATTTGCAATAGGTATGTTTCTAGTGACGCCACATTAATATTTCTTGTGTGAATATGACTAACTCGAATGAGGCTCTCTTAGTCAAGATTAATGGGAGATAAGGGTCTGCTGATATGATATGTGGCTGTTAGAGTTTTGTTAATTGCTTTTTATTAAGAAGATTGTACTTGGTGGAAGTCACTGCAAATGCGAAAAGTGCCAAAATAGTCCCTTGACATTTTACATGATTTTATTTCAGTCCTAGAGTTTATAAAAGTGCCAAGTTTGTTTGTTTTGCAGGGGACTGTTACAAATTTTTCTGCAAGACCTGTTTGATTGCTTCTGAACAGAAAACATAATTTTAAGATTGGTAAAAAGGCTTAATTTCAGTATTTGGTTGGATGTGAATGAAGAAGCTGATGGTGTGTCCAGAGAAATGTTTGATCTTTTTTCTCTGGCAAAGTCTTGTTTAATATTGGCCTGCTGATAATAGATATAACTATGTGTTATTTATGCAAATATGAAAGTGCCAGGCTCAGCTCATGTTCAACATGTTAAAAAATACCACCGCTTGTGTTTGAACTGTTCATATATCGAGTGCAAAAAATTATTTGTGTTTTGCTCGTTTGCTTAGCGAGCTGAACGAGCTTTTTGTGAACAACGAGCCGTTTTGACAGCCATAGCAATGAAGCCGTAGGATGTTAAAGGTAGGGGTAAGATTTAAATCTTATTATTATTTTTAAAATATTTATTTAAATAGAATTTAATATATTTTTATTCTATTTTTTAATTAGTAATTTTAGTTGATTATAAATCTTTGTAGCTTTGCATTTGTAGCTAATTAAAATTATTTATAATTAATACTTTTCATATATATATATATATATCTACATCTGTGCGCGCGCACGCGCGAAACTGGAATTTTATGGAAGATTGGCTGAAGTGCGCTCAGCAGGTGGTGTTTATTGTCAGTTCTATTTTATTTTCTTATTTTCCATGTTAATTTCATTGTAATTCGAAATGTAACGGCAAGGCTATTTTCTCAAACATAATAGTTTTAGCCTTTTCTTGGTTTTTGGAACATTTAGTCTATTCTCGTGTCGTGTGATCTTACTCGTGCAAGAATTTGTAGGCGACCTTTTACCGTACAAGCTTCCTACCGTTGTCATTCTTATGTATATGTATATGGATGTATATATATATATATATATATGTTTGTATGCATATATATATGTATATGTATGTATTGCACATACAATTGTACCTTTTGTTTGGCAATTTTAAGAAACATTTTAGCTTGCCTGTCCTCAACCTTCATTTCCTCCATAAGTGAAATAATTGTTCAAATTTTTATCTGCATAAAATCATTATTCAAGAACTGATGGGCATGTCGGTCACCTATTATGTCATCTTGGCTTTCTTTTGATAAATTAATGTTTATGAATGATCCAAATATTTGATTGACATCGATGAAAAAATTGATCAAGCATTGCATTTCATTAGTTAGCATTTTGTATTTTGGGAATATTTGGATTTGGTTTTCTTTGGTTTATTACCCACTTTGTTATTTTTACAACAACAACAACAGCACAACACAGCCTAATCGCACTACGTGGGGTTAGCTACATGAATCCTTCGTCTCCATTGCGTTCTATTTAGTGTCATATTTTCATTAATTCTAATAAATTAAGATCATTTTTTATCAAATAAGCTCAAATCTTCCTAGAACTACCTTTGCCTTTCTTAACATAAGTCGAATCTAAAACATCTACTCTCCTAATCGGATCATCAGATGGTCGACATTTAAACCCACCTTGTTATTTTTATGAGGATTTATTTTCTATCAATTCGAGTTTCACGTATTCTCCCTCCCTCCGTCCGCCTATTTGTCAAATCTAAAAACTGTTTTTTTTAAATTAGATTTACTTTCTCATACTTTCAACTCAACTAAATTATTTTTTGTGAACGGTTTAATTGAAATTACAAAACCATTTTACTATTTCTAAGTAGTTAATGAATTCTTGAATTGATTTTTGATAACATGTGAACCACATATGTGGCCTCGGATGTGCTGACAATGGAATCATGTTGGCATCATAAACTTTGAAACTGATTTAACTTAAATAGCCTTTAGTGAATACGATTTATGAAATCCACATGCTATTAAATTCTGAATAGCGTTTGGTTTGGTTCAGTTCAGATTAAATCAAATTGAAATCATTTGATATATTTGGCGTGCTATTTCAAGATTTAACTACATCTGGTTTTCATAAAATTTAAATATGAAAAACTAGGCTCGTACCACAATAAATTTGAAAATTTTATAATGATTAAAAATTAAGTATTGCAAGGACATAAAATCTACTGCAACTTGCATCCCTTTCTTGGACCTCAACAGTCTTATAATATAGTTCCTCGAGGCTCCTATTGGCTCCCACCTGCCATGCTGGCACAATATCTCATGATATGGTTGGCTGCTTTAACTCACATTCCTAACTCCACAGTGGCACTGAGAACTGTTTGCCCACCGTATAATCTTCTTCTTCCTCAGATTCAGCAAAACCAGAACAATCTGATTCTCCCTTTGGGATAGTGTGATGAGGGAAGCAACAATGAGAACCGCACAGGTGTGTTTTTCTTCCTAAGTTAAATCCGTTAAATCCACCTAATAATCATATTGGATTTATGTCAAAACAGAGAAAAAAATGGATTTATCGGAGCACCAGATTTAGCTTCTCATTTTATTGCCGGATTTATGTTAATTCTAGCCATAAATCTTATTAAAATTAGGCTACCAAAAACTCTCTTTTAGAGCATGATCTCGAATGGCTTACTCTGTGAGTTGCGCCAAAAACTCTCTTTGGTACAATTTGTACTATTTCTCATTTTGGTTTCCGTCAGACCTTGCTGTGTTTTGACCTTCATATTTTTCTCCTCTTTTCTTCTCGCCATGGCTGAGATACATAATTTCTGGTAAATTTGAAATTTCTAATATTTTTGTTAAGTTTTTTTTGGAGGGAAAATAAATTTGAAAGTGTTGGTGTGCATATAAGTGTGGACCACATGGGCTTACCCATTGTTTAGGAAAGGTTTGCTGCCACAATTCAGAGGGAGAAATTATTCTCCCTTAATTATCCATTAGGT
>NW_018164808.1:91273-97078 GCF_001263595.1 Phalaenopsis equestris
TTTAGGTATGATTGAGGTTGATGCAGAGAAAGTGACCGATGTCTCTCATGTTTCTTTAGGGGCTGTTTGAGTGATTGAATGACCCTATATATAAGAGTTTGGTTGTTTTCTGTGATAAGAAGATCATCAAAATATAGAAGTATCCAAATAATTTTTCTCTCCTCATCATATATGTTGAGTGATGAGTAGGTAGAGTTGGGGTGAAAATTGAAATTTTGTAAGAGTTGAGATAGAGTGTCGAACCATTGTCTCGGGGCTTGTATGAGCCCGTAGAGTGATTTATATAGAGGAGGTGCATGACGTTAGGACGAGTTTAGCATATGAATCATTAAGGTTGTTGCACAAAGATTTTGTCTGGGAGAAATAACAAAATATTATTTGAGAAAAAACAAAAGGAGAATTCTATGTTACAAAATTAGCTTTGCTAAAGTCTTGTTTGAATAAGATGTGAACCTCATTCAAACACGATTTGAACCTACTTAACTATAACTTTAAATTCGTGTATTTATAAATGTACTCATGAAAATAAGTTAAATTATAGGAGACTAATATAAAAATAGGAATAGAGATTTCTACCGGGGAAGAAATGTGATAAAAAATTATGACTTTTTATTAATGAGTCAACTATTTTTTAATGTCAATTTTTTTAAATCTATAATTATACTCATGGAGACATATTCTTCATTATTTTTTTTTCCTTTCATGTGCATTAGCTGTACCCTTAAACCAACCACGTTTAACTCAGTGCCACTTACGAGGTAAGTTCATGTATGTAAGAGTAAGTTCCTTATATATATAGCTTGTGTGTTTCAGGATAAGCTGTTTATCCTGAAACGCAGCCCCCCAGGCCGACCTCAGGGGCCCACCCGCGGCATGCGTTTAGGTAAATACTCAAACGCAGTTTCGGATAAGCTGGAGAAATGCGCGAACCAAACAGTACGGCGACGTTTTGAAAACGCCGCCGTTTTGAAAACGATGCCCGTACTTTAAGCTGCCCCAAACAGACCCTAAGATGTGTTAAATCATTGTGTATATTTATATAAGAAATAAAAGTCATTGTGATTTTTTATTTAAATTAAAATTAAAATTAAGGATATACATTTAATAGATATTTTTAGGAATTAAAGTTGACATTTTACTGTTTTTAACGGAGAATTGTGTGTGTGTACGTGCGCGCGCGCACACGCGTGTTGGGAAACAATATAAAAATTAAAAAAAATAACAATAATACAATTATTATCTCAAAATTTGTGCAACTTCTTTACCGTACCGCCTCAACGTCTTTATACAAATGTACAAATTATCAAACAAACTAAATACTCATGTAATTTTTTCCAATAAAATAAAAAAAATTATCAATTAAGTGCACTATGCCTTTTATTTATCCGCTTGTTTTTGCTCTGAATAGAATTGCGGTGACTTTCGGTTCAAGAAAAAGAAAAAAAGGCTTAAGCTCTACCTTGGATTTCGTAAAATTTTTCAATTATAACTAACAAGAATAAGCCACAAAATGATATAATTTCTTTTGAAATATATATTTATCTATTAATATCTAATTCTCTAAAGTCACTCAATATATATACATAATGTGGTACCCACTCATGTAATAATAATGGGAGGGTAATAAAATAGATATTTATTATATGTGATATATATATATATATATATTTCAAAATAAAAATATATATTAGGAGAATGCAAAGTAATTTATTATTTTTTATTTTGAAAAAATAAAGGGGCATTTACATATGTACCAACCAATTCTTACGTAGTTACATATCTAATTGACAATCTTTACTCTTTACATTTATACAACCCAAAGATTTCATAACAATTAGGAAGATATTTTTTAGTGTTAATTTAGTCAAATCTCAAAGCATACCATTGAGGAAATTAATTTTATTTAGATACCTCATCTATCTGTGAAACGTTATTTGAAAGAAAGATTTAAATGCATGCCGTTTAATTCCAATATATTTGCATCCCTAACAACTATACTTTAATTTTCAAATATATGTTATCTTATATTTCACTATTTCAATCACTATTTTAAAAAGTTAAAATAGTGTCAATTTTTTTATGAGACGTGAAAGATTTTAGTATAAATTTATAAAATGAAGTTGGGTGTTAGATATGTAAATACATGGAATTAGGATGTGCTTCAGCTTATGAAACTTAACGAAAAGATGAATTTTATTTATGAGCCAAAAATTATTTCTGTAAGAAATTACTATATCTATATATATATAGAGAGAGAGAGAGAGAGAGAGAACCAAAACAAATTAAGAAAATATGATTTATTTATATTATTAACTAAATGATAATAAAAAATAAATAAAAATCAGCTAAAAATATAATTTTTATATTTTAACATTAAGCTTCACATAAATATAATTTAAGAAAAATGAAAGCTTTATGTGAAACTCATATTAATTATAGAAAAGTTTGTTTAAAAATAATCAATAAATGTATTCAAAATAACTAATAACTAAATCTACAATGTTTTTTTATTTAACCTAGCTCAACTAAAAAATAAAGGGGCATTTATTTTAATCACTATTTTAAAAAGTTAAAATAGTGTCAATTTTTTTATGAGACGTGAAAGATTTTAATATAAATTTAAAAAATGAAGTTGGGTGTTAGATATGTAAATACATGGAATTAGGATGTGCTTCAGCTTATCAAACTTAACGAAAAGATGAATTTTATTTATGAGCCAAAAATTCATTCTTTAAGAAATTACTATATATATGTATATGTATGTGTGTATATATATATATCTAAACTTTAAATTAATTTCCTTTTATTTTATGGTTCTCGTGTAAGCAGCAACAGTTTTTATTATTCTTCTAAGAAATTATGAACTTGTTTACTATTTTAAAGTTTCAAAACAATATTTCCGAAGCTAAAGCACGAGAGAATCGGCGTCGTTGAGTGATTAGAGGAATTTGTTCCAACGAGCGGCGGGAGGAGAACACCGCAGAGTTGAATTTTCCTCTCCACTTCAAGAAAATCACATCTTTGCTCGTCTTCAACCTCCGATCATTTCCACACTTTAGAGTTCGCCAGATCAATTAAAGGGATAGCTTTGCACGTCCCCTGTAATCAGTTTTGAGTCCGAAACCACATTGCATCCTTCTCCTCTCCGAAGCCACCTCTGCTTCCGAATGCCTTCCGGAATGTTTACTTTCACCGCCTCTGCTTGCTCCGCCGCAATGGACTGGCTGGCTGGCTGCTGCATTCCTTTCGCCAACATATCCTTTCGCCAACATATGCATAAACCTCAAAATTCCCAATCTCTCAATTCCACTTTTCCAACATTTTCCCCAATTCATCCACCGCCATAACCTCATGCACACCTATGGATGTCAATTGGAATTTCTATCCCGAACCACCATTGAACAAATTCCTGAAGTCTATCCGAATGCCACCCACATCCACAATTTCACTCGCACAAAATGCTAGGAAATATGAAACATCACGCAAGGTGAAACTCCTCTGCAGCTTTGGCGGCAAAGTTATAGACAGTCGTCAACACGAAAATCTACATTATGTTGGCGGACAAACGAGAATCATTGTCTTCCGTCGTGATACCGTCTTTCAAGAGTTTTATTCAAAGATGGAGGATGTCTATGGCGGCCCTGTCCGCATCTGCTTCCAATATCCTAAACAAAGTCTAGACACCCTGATTTCAGTTAACTCTGTTGAGGACTTTGAAAATATGATGGATGAGATAGACGATCTCTCGAAGGCCTCTAGTTGTGGATCAGCTAAGCTTCGAGTATTTCTCTTTCCCCGATTCGGCTTGCAGAAGCATTCAGATAGATTCAAAGGTGCGGCTTCTAATGTTTGCGAGCCGACTTATATTAACAAAAACGACAAAGTATTTGCTTCGGATGCAAATAACACAAACAATTTGAGCAATCAACCTGACACAATAAATGCGAGCAACATAGGGTCACTACAAATGATGCTTGCTCTCTTATTAGGGATTGAGACCCATGAAACTATCAAGGATGGCTTTATGGACATGAAAGCTTGCTATTAAATGACATTGAATCATGTGAAGTTCAAGTATTGAAGAATTCAGTGGTATGTATGCAAACCTTCGCTTATTATTATTTTTAGATTTCATTTCTTTTTCTTCAATGAGTGAAGCGAGCATGAATCATTGATTTATCTTGAAATAAAGTTGGATTTTTTTCCGGGCACTGAAACTATTGAGGATGGCTTGGGCGGAGGCTTCCCAAGCAAACCATACATAAATGCAAGGATGCTATTAAATAAAGTGAACCATGTTAAAGTTTAGGTGTTGGATATATATTTATATATATATATATATATGGATTGAGTGGTATGTTGACAATGACGATGACAAATCAGGGATTGATCTTGAAATAAAGATAGAATTTTTCCTTCTACTATAACTATTGGAGGGTTCTCAGGCAGCCTGTATAGAAATGCAAGGTTCTTTTCAAATAAGGTGAGCCATGTGAAGTTTAAATACATAAGAATTCAGTGGTATGTATGTAAAATGTCCCTTTTTATTTTTTTAGATTCCATTTCTTGTTCTTTCTGGGAAGCAATTATGAATCTTTGATTGGTGGGCCATATGATTTATTTGTGTCCCACTTGACCCGACATCTCTTTGCTGTGAGCATGGTGAACCGCTACGTACATTATCCCAGGAAGTGGCATATGTATGCAGTGTATCAGATTCTGAAATACCTAAAGGGTGTACTTGGAAATGAGTTGATTTTCAGGAAGAATGAGCATGTAGACACGGAGGGCTTTTGTGACGCTTACTTGGCGAGTTAGGTTGATTACATGAGATCCATCTTAGGATTCTGCATGTCTCTAGTGGGCAACTTGGTCTCTTGGAAGAGCAAGAAACTGTCTGTAATAGCGAGTGCAACAACAGAGACACAATACAGGACCACGATTTATGGAGCTGCTAGGATGTTGTGGCTTAGAGCCTTGTTGGTTGAGTTCAAGTGGACCAAGGAACTTAAATGAAGTTGTGGTGCGACAACAAGTCTACAATTAGCATTGTCAACATCCTGGTGCAATATGATAGAACTAAACATGTGGAGATTGATAAATTTGTCATCAAGGACGAGCTGAATAACAAGCTACTGGAACTAAGTCATGTAGCCACTAGAGAACAAATGGTTGACTGCCTCACTAAAGGACTTAGTATTTAAGAATTCAGTGGTATGTATGTAAACCTCCTCTTATTATTATCTTTAAATTTTATTTCTTGTTCTTCAATGAGTGATGAGATGATGAATCATCGATTGATCATGAAATAAAAATGGAATTTTTCCTTGCTTGAAACTATTGAAGATGGCTTGGGAGGATGCCTTGCCAGGCAAGCAATATAGAAATGCAAGGTTGCTGTTGAATAAATTGAACCATGTTAAAGTTTAGGTGTCTCGCGCGCACACACAGGAATTGGGTGTTATTTTGACAAAGACAGACTATGAGGAAACAGTCATTGATCTTGAAATAAAGGGAGAATTTTTCCTTGTATTATAACTATTGATGATGGCTTGGTTGGTGGGTTCTCAAGCAACCTTTATTGAAATGCAAGGTTCTTATCAAATAAGAACAACCATGCGAAGTTTAAATTCATAATTCAGTGTTATGTATGTAAATCTCCCATATAAATTTTTTTAGATTTCATTTATTTTTCTTTCTTGAGGGAAGCGATGACAATTCAATAATTGAACTTGAGCTAAAAGAGCTGAAGTTTTTTTTTTGTGTTGATAATAAGGATGGCTTGAGAGAGGCTTCTCTGGTAAC
>NW_018164808.1:97245-97908 GCF_001263595.1 Phalaenopsis equestris
GTAAATCTTATTTTATTTTATTTTTGGGTTCTATTTTTGGATTTTATTTCTTGTTTTTCATTGAGGGAAGTGATGATGAAGCATCGTTTGACTTTAAATTGAAGAAAGAATTTTTCTTTGTATGGAACTTATTGAGGATGGCTTGAGGGAGGCTTTTGAGGTACCCTATGTAGACATCCATGGATACCGGTAAATAAGGGGAACCATGGTAGACTTGCCCATCATAAATCCAAATTGTTTATGAGAAATCTTGATATCACGTCTTAACATATGTTCAATTACTCTCTCTCATAATTTAATGTATGAAACATTAACTTAATTCTTTTATAATTTGCGCAAAAGAGTTTAGTAAGCCAAGGAACTCCCAGATCTCTTTAATATTTTCAAAATTTATTTTGTATATCATCCTGTCTTAGTGATTTTCGACTCTTAATTTTCTTTAAAACGTCCTCAACTCCTTTGTTGTGTAAATCTTATTATATTTTATTTTATTTTATTTTTGGGTTCTATTTTTGGATTTTATTTCTTGTTTTTCATTGAGGGAAGTGATGATGGAGCATCGTTTGACTTTAAATTGAAGAAAGAATTTTTCTTTGTATGGAACTTATTGAGGATGGCTTGAGGGAGGCTTTTTAGGTACCCTATGTAGACATCCATGGATAC
>NW_018164808.1:99196-100581 GCF_001263595.1 Phalaenopsis equestris
TTTCATTTTTTATTCTTCATTGAGGGACTCTTTGATGAATCATTGATTGATTTTGAAATAAAGATCAAAATTTTCCTTGCACTGAAACTCTTGAGGATGGCCTAGGCGGAGGCTTCTCTGGCAACCCTTACAAACATGCAAGGTTGCAAGTAAATAAGGTGAACCATATGAAGATTAAATATTTAAGAATTAAGTGATATGTATGTAAATCTCCCTTTCTTATTTTATTTTTAGATTTTTTTTTTCTTATTCTTTAAGGGAAGCAATGATCTACTGTGAATTGAAGATGGAAATTTTCTTTGTACTAAAATTATTGAGGATGGCTTGAAGGATGCTTGTGAGACAACCTGGATGGACATTCTAGGATGCCAGTAAATATTCAATACACATGAGTTCAGTGGTACATGTGTATAATTTTTAATTTATTTTAAATTTTATTTCTTGTTCTTCATTGAGGGAAGGATGACGAATCATGAATTGATGTTGAACTAAAGATGGACTTTTTTTTTTTTTGTATTGCAACTATTTTAAGTTTGCCATTAAATAAGGGGAGGCATGTGAAGTTTAATTACATACGAGTTCAGTTTTAAGTATGCAAATGTCCCATTTTTTTTAGATTCCATTTCTTGTTCTTTGAGGGAAGCAATGAGGAATCATTGATTGAACCTAAGATAAAGATGGGATTTTTGGCTTTTAAAACTATCGAGGGAGGATGGACTGGGATGAGGCTTTTCCAGCATCCTGTATGGACATGTGAAGTGTTTAGGAATTAGGGCAAAGAAAATGCAAGAATCGACACAATTCAAGAAGAAAAATACACAGATATAACGAAGTTCGGCAATATGCCCACGTCCTCGAGAGCAGAGCGGCGGTCTTCTTTTAATTTCACGAAACAGTACAAAATCTCCTTTAGGGTTACAATACAACGTGTGTGTGTGTGTGTGTGTGTGTGTGTGTGTGTCTATATATATATATATATATTATTGTAACCCTAAAGAAGGTGTTGTACTGTTTTTCGTGAAATTTAAAGGAGACCACCGCTCTGCTCTCGAGGATGTATGCATATTGCCGAACTTCGTTAAATCTTTGTATTTTTCTTCTTGATTTGTGTCAATTCTTGCGTTTTTTTTTTGCCCTAATTCCTCAACACCTCACATGTCCATAGAGGATGCCGAAAAAGCCTTCCCCCAGTCCATCCTCCCTCGATAGTTTTAAAAGCCAAAAATCCCATCTTTAGCTTAAGTTCAATCAATGATTCCTCATTGCTTCCCTCAAAGAACAAGAAATGGAATCTAAAAAAAATGGGACATTTGCATACATAAAACTGAACTCTTACGTAATTAAACTTCACATGCCTACCTTATTTAATGGCAAACTTATGATAG
>NW_018164808.1:101825-111766 GCF_001263595.1 Phalaenopsis equestris
GAGAATCGGCGCCGTTGAGCGATTAGAGGAATTTGTTCCAGCGAGCGGGAGGAGAACAGCTAGAATTGAATTTTATTAAACTAAAGCTTCAAAATCCACTCCTATCCACTTCAAAAAAAGCAGAGCTTTGCTCCTCTTCAACCTCCGATCATTTTGAGCATTTAGAGTTGGCCGCATCAATTAAAAGGGTAGCTTTGCTCATCTCCTGTAAGCAGTTTTGAGTCTGAAAACACATTGCATCCTTTCCCTGTCCGAAACCAGATCGCCTCTGCTTCCAAATTCTTTCTTTCCGGAATGTTTACTTTCATCTCCTCTACTTGCTCTGTCGCAATAAACTGCCTGCTGCATTCCTTTCACCAACATATGCATAAACCTCCCGTAAAATTCCCCATCTCCCCGTTCCACTTTTCCAACATTTTCCCCAATTCATCCACTGCCAAAACCTTCTGCACACCTTTGGATGTCAATTGGAATTTCTATCCCGAACCACCATTGAACAAACTCCTGAAGTCTATTCGATTGCCACCTGCATCTACCATTTCACTCGCACAAAACACAACGAAAGACCAAACATCACGCAAGGTGAAACTCCTTTGTAGCTTTGGCGGCAAGATTATAGAAAATCGTCAAAACAAAAATCTACATTATGTTGGCGGACAATCGAGAATTATTGCCTTCCGTCGTGATATTGACTTTCAGAGGAGTTTTATTGTAAGATGGAGGATGTCTATGGCGGTCGTGTTCGCATCTGCTACCAATATCCTAAACAAAGTCTAGACACTCTGATTTCAGTTTACTCTGTTGAGGACTTCGAAAATATGATGGAGGTCACAGTAAGCGTCGATTATTGATGATCCGATTAGGAGAGTAGATGTTTTAAATTCGACTTATGTTGAGAAAGTCAGAGGTAGACCTAGGAAAACTTGGGCTTATTGTATAAAAAATGATCTTAATTTATTAGAACTAAATGAAAATATATGCAAATCACACAAACAATTTGGGCAATTAACCTGACACAATAAATGCGAGCAATCAACGCCAATAACATGAGGTCACTACAAATGATGCTTGCTCACTTTTTAGTGATTGGGACCGGTGGAAAATACTTGGCTTTCAGCTTTCTAATATAAACTAAAATAATTTCAGGTAATAATTGATCGTAAATAATTGCTTTCTTTTTTTTAAGGCTTTGTTGTTGTTTTGTATTCTGTAAGTTTATCTTTTGTCACTTGTTTAATAGTGATTGTTACTTTCTCCTACATAGGATATCTGTGAACCTATGGTTGATTTTTTTCTTGTGATAAAACTATCGAGATGGCCTTATGGACATGAATGGCTGCTACGAAATAAAATGAGTCACGTGAAGTTTAAATATAAGAATTCAGTGATATGTATGCAAATCCTGCATTATTATTTTTTTAGATTTCATTTTTTATTCTTCATTGGGGGAATCTTTGATGAATCATTCATTGATTTTGAAATAAAGATCAAAATTTTCCTTGCACTAAAACTCTTGAGGATAGCCCAGGCGGAGGCTTCTCAGGCAACCTTTATAAACATGCAAGGTAGCAAATAAATAAGGTGAACCATGTGAAGATTAAATATTTAAGAATTAAGTTATATATATGTAAATCTCCCTTTCTTATTTTATTTTTAGATTTTTTTTTTCTTATTCATCAAGGGAAGCAATGATGAATCATCTACTGTGAATTGAAGATGGAAATTTTCTTTGTACTAAAATTATTGAGGATGGCTTGAATTTTTCTTTATACTAAAATTATCGAGGATGGCTTGGAGGATGCTTGTCAGACAACCTGGATGGACATCTAGGATGCCAGTAAATATTCAATACACATGAATTCAATGGTACATGTGTATAATTTTTAATTTATTTTAAATTTTATTTCTTGTTCTTCATTGAGGGAAGGATGAAGAATCATGAATTGATGTTGAACTAAAGATGGACCTTTTTTTTTGTATTGCAACTATCATAGTTGCCGTTAAATAAGGTGAGCCATGTGAAGTTTAATTACATAAGAGTTCAGTTTTATGTTTGTAAATGTCCCATTTTTTTAGATTCCATTTCTTTTTCTTTTAGGGAAGCAATGAGGAATCATTTATTGAACTTAAGTTAAAGATGGGATTTTTGTCTTTTAAAACTATCGAGGGAGGATGGACTATGGGAAGGCTTTTCCGGCATCCTCTATGGACATGTGGGGTGTTGAGGAATTAGGGCAAAGAAAACGCAAGAATCAACACAAATCAAGAAAAAAATACAAAGATTTAACGAAGTTCGACAATCTGCATATGTCCTCGAGAGCAGAGCGGCGGTCTCTTTTTAATTTCACGAAAAACAGTACAAAATCTTCTTGCATAGTAAAATTACCCATGTACCGTATAGCGAGGGAGCACTCCCAACCTACTTAATGAAACTCTCTCGATTGGACAGATGCTTCCTCTTGCGAACTCCGCTCCGCTGGCTCGCTCTATTCCGCTCCAGCATCTGTCCCTTATTTGGTATATGAGTCATACTTAACATGAGGCTCTCCTAGCTAAGATTAATGAGAGACAAGAGCCTGTTGATATGCTATGTAGCTGTTAAAATTTTGTTAATTGCATTTCACTAACAGGATTGTATTGCTGGGTGCTATCACAAATGAGGAAAGTGGAAAAATAGACCCATAACTTTTTATATAAGACCAATTTAGTCCGAGGGTCTATAAATGTGCTAAATTAGTCTTACAATTTTTTTTAAATTAGGGTTGAAATAGTCCTCGATAATTTGATTGCTTTGCAGTGAGCTATTAGAAATCCTTCAAGAGACCTATAACTTCCTTGACTTTAGTATATGTTTGGATGTAAATTGAAGAGGCTGGTGGTATGACTAGATGAATGTTTAATTTTTTTTTCCTTGGCAAAGTCTAGTTCAATATAGGCCTACTGATAAGAGATGTATATGACTGTCAATTTTCTGTGAATTGCTTCAATAAGAGGACTTATATACAAGTTCGATTATAAAAAATGCTTTTTTTCACTATTTGTTTGGATGTAAATTCGAGCGGCTATGATGATAATGCAAGAGGATTGTTCTCTCTTTTTTCAGCAATAGTGGCTTTATTGGCCACAAATTTTTGCAAGGGCTTGAAATGGAATGATATGGAAGATTGGCTGAAGCTACGTTCAGCCCTTGCTATTAATTATCAGTTCTCTCCTTCATTTTCATGTTTCCAAGGTACTTTGAAACACAATAATTTTAGGGGCCGTCTGGTAAAGGATTTAGCGCGGGATTTAACCAGGATTTGGCTACCTTCTGCTGGACGGCTATTTGGGACTAGTGAAATCATCGGATTTACTAATCAATATTTTGCACATTTTTCGGCATAAATGCTGGATTTAGTAAAGTCGACTATTCTCCAGATTTAGTAAACCTGGGAATGTGCAAAGAGAAAGAATGAATGACACGAACAAGCTTACCTTCCTCAATTGTTTCAGGAATCTGGAGGAAGATGGGAATTTGGGTGGTCTCTATACGCCGCGATATAGTCTTTGCCGTCCCATCTAGCTTTAAATGAGACTGTATTGTGAGGTTTCAGTCATGAAGGCAATGAATGGCTTTGAGCAAAATCTGGAGAGGGGGAGTTATGTAGACAAGTGCTCTGAGCAGGGAAGAGGTTGATAGGTTGGTGGTTTGAGTTTATTTTTATTCAAGGTTTTTTTAATAATTTAATTACTTATTAATTAATTCGTATATTATCAAATTAATTATAATTAGATAAATTTATATGTAATTACTTAATATTAATAAAAATAAAATACATATTAAAATTTGTGATTTAATAAAATTTTAAGTAATGCTTAATTATTATAATAATAGTTAATTAATTATTAATTGATAAATGTTAAATTATTGTTTAATAAATAAATAGTTTAATAAAATTTTTATTAATAATTCATTTAGTGAATAATTTATTATTATTAGATTAATTAGGAATAAATTTTAACTTGAATTTAATTAAATTAATATTTAATTTTTTTTTTGTAATAAAATAATCAAAGTTTAATTATGCTTTCGTATTCTAACAAACAGAAAAAATTTTAAATCCTGGTTAAAGTTATTACTAAAACTGTTTAATAACTGTGAGGCTCACCTAACTAAGATTAATGGGAGATAAGGGCCTACTGATATGTCATGGTTGTTAAATTTTGATAATTGCATTTTATTAAGATGATTTTATTAGTAGAATTTTGTTGCCAAATGTTTGCTGATATTATATGTTGATTATTCAGTGTTAAATGACTAGCCTTAATTGAAAGTGCTCTCGCATTATTGAAAGGGTTAATTGACCCTAGGTGCTTGCTTTTATGGGAAATCTCGAACCCCATATTAAAAAGTCCTCGCAACGTGAGGGTGAAATCTTAGGTTAGTGTCTTGTCTACTATTCCATCTGCCCTCTGAAAATTTGATGTTCAAAGCTCTCTCAACACAAAATAAGATGCAGAGTCTGTGGCGGCTGAAACTTTTGGAGCCCTCGTAAATCTCCCATTTTTATTTCATTTTTAGATTTTGTTTCTTGTTCTACTTTGAGGGAAGGGATGCTGAATCGTTAATTGAATTTTAGTTGAGGTTGGAATTTTTTTTTGGATTAAAATTATTGAGGATGCCCTGAGGGAGGCTTCTTAGGCAACCTGTATAGACATGCAAGGATGCTTGTAAATAAGGTGAATTATGTAAACTTTAAATACATATGAATTCAGTGGCATATATTTTATTTTTATTTAACCTTAGAATTAATTCCTTGTTCTTCATTGAAGGAAGTGATGAAGAATCATCAACTGATTTTGAATTACAGATGTCTTATTTTTTATTTTTGCATTGAAACTATTGCAAGGTCGCCATTTATTAGAGTGAGCCATGTGAGTAAAGTGCCAACATAATTCCTTAATTTTCTTACATGAAGTCGTTTCAGTCCCAAAGTCTATAAAAGTGTCTAATTTGTCCCTCGATTTTCTTAAATTGGGGTTGAAATAATCCGCTCTGATTTTGTTTTTTGTTCCAGGGAGCTATTACAAATTCTTTCAAAGGCCTATTTTGTTGCTTCCAAGCAGAAAATATATTTTTTAAAATGGTAAATTAGTTTGATTTCACTATTTGGCTGGATTTAAATTGAAGAGGCTGATGGTATGTCCTGAGGAGGGTTCCTTTTTTTCTTGGCAAAGTATAATTCAATATGGGCTTTTGCTGATATGAGATGTATGTGACTGTTAATTATTTGTGAATTGCTTTATTAAGAGGACATGTTGCATTATTTTTTGATGCATGGATGCCTATAAAAAAAGGGTTGTAATTACAGACGTAGTAAACAAATCTTACGTATTTTCATATTTCACACTTCACACGTTAGCTTTCATATTTACACACATACCACTCAAATCATTAATATCACATAAAAAAGAGCACTGTTTGGGCTTCTTAAAAATACACCTTTTCATGCAGAGGTTTAAAGTACGGAGCTGTTTTGTGTGTAAAAAATGAAAGTTTAGGTGTGAGATGTAAATACATGAGAATTGTGTGCTGCGTGTAAATTTCCCAAAGAAAATAAAATGCTTGTTTTCACTATATTGGTTGGATGTAATTACATGATCTAATTTGAAGTTGCTATGATGATACACCAAGAGGATTGTTCTTTCTTTCTTCAGCAAGATTGACTTTAATCGCCACACAAATTTTTGTAAGGGTTCGAAATGGAATGTCAAGAGCAAGGCTATTTTCCCAGTCATAATAATTAGTCAAAGTTTTGAAATATTAAGTTTATTCTCAGTTGTTGCATATTTTGTTTTGCTTACTTTTTTATTTTTCAACAAATGAATTATTTCATCATAAGGTTAGTGTTTTGTGATCTTACTACTCTATGAAGAATTTATACGCTGCCTTTGTTGGAGTGCAATTTTGCATGATTATATTTTTGATTGTTTATTTTGCATGATTGTTAGATCTGAAACTTTGACCCCATAAATTTATTTCCATTAGTGTTGAAATTTTGACCCCATAAATTTATTTCCATTAGTGTTTCCATTTTGCATGATTGTATTTTCAACTCGTCCACTATATCATTTAAAGCTAAATTTTTTATAAGTTCCTTTGTTTTGTACTTTCAAAGCTTAATTTTGTTAAATAATTTTTTTAAATTTCTTGTGTTAGGGACAATTTTTTGAATATCTCAAGTTATTTTTTAATATTAGGAAGATCTTATTGTTGTGTACTTTTGTATCATGATTCTTACTTGTTTTGTCCATTTTCTGGTTTCCAATTCCGTGGGATTAACTTTCCAGTGCAGATCAAAGGTATGCAGTGCCAACTTCTTGATTTTTTTTAACAGCTTAACAAGTGTTGATGCCCAGAAGACTTTTTCAAATTCAGAACCATCTGTTAAAGGTTTTGAAGCGAAGAAAGCTTTTGGCAGCAACATTGGAAAGTGTCTGAGACAAAAGTACAGGCAGTGAGTTTTCTGATCAATATTCATTTTTTCCTTTTTAGCCTACTATAGTCCAATTTGGTTATTTCCATGCTTAGTATGCGAGTTCATGGGACAATCCTACTAAACCCTGATTAATGGTCACTTATTTTTATCTCATTAGATCTGAAACTTTGACCCCATAAATTTCTACTCTATAATACAGAGAGATTTGAGTTTCTTTTAAAGGCTTTTGAAGTTAATGTGCTACTTTTTAGTGAAAAATAAAGCTTCTTGTATCCTTCTCTTTGTTTTTTGTTTTTACTTTTCTTTTGTTTTCATAAATATAATTGTTTGGTGTATTTTTTAAATCTTTTTATCTTTTATTTCTAAAAGGAATATAAAATATTTTTGGAAATACTAAAAATACATTTTAAATATTTTGAGTGTTTTTAAAATTAATTATATTTAAATTAAATAATCAAATTTTTTTAGTTTCAAATCAAAATATAAACAAAACAAGATCAAAACAAAAATATAGATAATGAAAAAAAATTGATGGGGTCATTTTTGTTTTTTTTTAATTTGTTTTATTTTTGCTTTGATATAATTTAAAACATATTTGATTGAGCTGATTATTTTTAAATTCACTCAAAATATCTTTAGGCGTTTTGAGAATTTTCAAAAAAAAGTTGATTTGGTTTTTAAAATAAAAAATAGAGAAATTTCTCTCAGTATGTCAAGGTATTCATTTGTTGAGCTAACAATCTGAATCGAACATGACGATAGCTTAAACCATCTCAAAAATTAGTTTGCCCAAATATTTGTTGAGCTAACAATGTGTGTGTGTGTGTCTTAAACCATCTCAAAAATTAGTTTGCCCAAATATTGTCCATATGTTGTGTGTGTGTCCATATGTCGTGTGTGTGTGTGTGTGTGTGTGTGTGTGCCCTATTGAGCCATATTGAGCCATATTGAGTCAATAAATTTTAAAAAAATTAAATAAAATCAGGAAATAAAACTTATGCCATATTGAGCCCTAATTTTTGAAAGTTTTTTTTATTATATTGTTTTGTACTAATTATAGTAAAATTTTTATAAATTCATCATCTTGGGAACTTTTTTGTGAATTTTCAGGTTCTTTTTAACCTCATGAAAGGTCTTGTTGCAGGTATTTTGTTATCATGATTCTTACATGTGTCCTTGTACTTCTTTCCGAGCTACCCATTGATAAAAAAATGAACTCCATGGAAAAAAATTGCCAGTACAGATCAAAGGTATTCAGCCCCAACATGCTGAATTCTTTTGAGCAGCTTAGTAGCGTTTATGTTCAACTATCTTTTAAGATATCTCGTGTGTGTGTGTGTGTGTCGTGTGTGTGTGTGTGTGTGTATATATATATATATATAGACACACACACACACCAATCAAAAAATTTTAATCAATAAATTTTAAAAAAATAAAATAAAATCAGGAAATAAAACTTATGCCATATTGAGCCCTAATTTTTGAAAGTTTTTTTTATTATATTGTTTTGTACTAATTATAGTAAAATTTTTATAAATTCATCATCTTGGGAACTTTTTTGTGAATTTTCAGGTTCTTTTTAACCTCATGAAAGGTCTTGTTGCAGGTATTTTGTTATCATGATTCTTACATGTGTCCTTGTACTTCTTTCCGAGCTACCCATTGATAAAAAAATGAACTCCATGGAAAAAAATTGCCAGTACAGATCAAAGGTATTCAGCCCCAACATGCTGAATTCTTTTGAGCAGCTTAACAAGTATTGATGTCCAATTCCTTTCATATTTGAAACCATATTTTACAGTTTTGAAGTGAAGAAAGCTTTCGGCAGCAACAATGGAAAGTTAGGAGACAAAGGTACCGACTACGAGCTTTTTGATCACTTTTCCTCTTCCTTAGCCTTTTTATGTGCAGTCCAATTTAGTCATTTCCAAAACCAAAAAGCCTACAACACTAAAATAATGGTCACGTATTTGCTACATAATACAAAGAGATTTGAGAGATTTGAGTTTCTTTTGAGTCTCGTGAAGATGATGTTCTTCTTTTTAATGAATTATAAAGCTTCTTGTATCCTTTTCTTGTCTCAACATTTCTTGTCTCAACATTACAATTTGATTTTTTTCACTGTTTGGTCTGAATCTCTAGCCGCAAGTAGCGTTTATGTTCAACTATCTTTTAAGATATCTATTACTTTGCAAACTTCATTGTTATGCACTATAGATGGAGATTTCCTCAGTAAATCTGTAAAACCCAAAAGAACAAATCCGGCTCAAATCATTTTCAACTGCAACACTAGAAGATAAAGTACATAATTTCAGCTGACTTCACATGGCACATTGAACTTCAATGTTTAACTCAACATAAGTTACTAAGTTCTTTCGAAGATGTCTTTTTTATGGGTTCACATATTATTTGATTGTAGTCATTCGTACAGCTTTGAATCTCAAACTAAATGTAAAAATGTCTGGTCAAATGATGAGATCAACTCAACATCAGTCATGTATTATTTGATTCTAAAATTTCATAAATTCTCATTACTTCTTTTTAATTTTCAATTTCTATTTTGTCTCTGTAGAATTAAATTGTTTTTGAAAGTATGATTTTTGTATTAACTCTGAACCATATTGGCACCGACATCTTAAAATGTGTGAAAACAAATAAGTTTCATCAATTTGTATAGTAAATACAAAATTTAAAATAAAAAGGTATATCATTTTATATGATAGTAACAAAATGTATGGGACAAAATTTCTTCCATCTGATGTAAATATAAATATGTCATGTCCTAATTATAATACATGGAACCATTAAGAAATGCCATGTCATTCTGTCAGACATATTGTTGTAGCTTAAATTGTAAAAATGATAAATCCTATAGATAAATGGTTTCCTAATATCTTCAATATTTCTATCATTTCTTTTCCAAATCAAAGTAAAGAAATTATTAACATGTGGCTATGCTAATATGTGGTAGATAATCAATGTTACTTTTGTCTTTAATTTAGGGGTATCCCTTAGTGGGTACAGAGTAGTGGCTTGTAGGAGGATTGTAATACCCATCATGGGTTAGACAACAAGTAGTGGAAATGTCATGAACTAATTTTATTTATGTGGCTTGTCATTGTAACTTTAATTACAATGAAACATTTATCACTTTTTTTATCACTTTAGGAGTGATCTTAAAAGTAACCTGGATAATTAAAGAATGGTCAACTTATTTGTCTCTCTGATAGGAAATGACTATAAAAATCAAAATAGTATGTTTTATGGCCTAATAATGAATGTTAAAGAAAAACATTTAGGGTCTGTTTGGGGCAGCTGCAGCTTATTGAATAATATATTGATATGATGATTCAAAATAATTTGTTGATAAGCTAAATGTGGTAGCTATTGTAAATTTTTATTATTTTGAAAAAACCAGATAACAGCAAGAAAGCTGTCACCGCACCTAGATAGGTGCAGTGT
>NW_018164809.1:0-10209 GCF_001263595.1 Phalaenopsis equestris
TAGTACGTTCTAATTATGAATCGTAAGATACTAAATCTTCAAATCCAATATTTCACAAAAACAAATATAATAACAAAAGATTTTTTAAAATACTCTTAAATATATATAGTTATATATTATTTTTGAATTTATCATTTTATATATCTATTTTTTATTTTCTTATATTTTATCTCTAAATTTCCTAATTTACTAAATCTATTTAATTTACCGTTACCTTCTCCAGCGACGGCGCCAAAAACTTGATCCCCGAAAATATAGTGGTGTAAAAATTATAAAGTTGACTCCACTTGACTCCACTTTACAATGGCTTTACAATGGTGCCAAAAACTTGATGCGGTATTTTATGAATAAGAATGTTAATCACTTAATGTAGGGATTTTACACAAGTATACGTATCGTTTAAGACTTTCTATTTAAGTCCCAAATATCGATCCCACGATGAAGGTTTAAATTTGAAATGATAAATTAACTAAGAAATTCACAGAAACAAAACAAAATTGTTGTCACTAATTTTGAATGTTTGAGATACTATGAGAACTAAATTATTAACTATTAGCAAAGTCTAAATGCAAAGTTTAAAACAGTAACTACTAAACTATGTTTATGTGCTGAAGTTTTCAAATATGAAAAAACATCTTTCCCACTACAATGAGTTTTTGGTAAAATGAGATGAGATAAATGGCTTAAAGTTGTATTGTACTAAAAAGGAGCAATTTTAATTCTCTACCCTGATTTAGTGTTATAGAAAAAAAATCTCCAATTCTACACCTAACAATGTATATTTCCCTATTTATTTGCACTTAATTCCATGAACGAAATACTCCTTCATGGAATTAAATGTGATTCTCACTCTGTTGTAGAACTCATACTCTATTTCCCGGATCATATGTTTCACAACATATTTTAACCATTCAATTAGTCATGTCAAAAAGTAAATTAAAAACGGAGTTGAAAAACCATCACAATTTATTTTATATTTTAACATTGGCACATCCAATTTGTTTCTTCGTTTCACCATATCTTAGAGTAGGAAGAAAGACAAAGGAAACTACTCAAACTTCATGAGAAAGATACAAAAAAACACAAATTTCATATATAAAAGAAATTTCATACAACAATAATAAACAAACAACACTTATCTGAAACTCTTTCTCAAACCAAATCCTTGTAGTCTCTCTTAGGAAATGTAGGAAGAGGAAATCTCTCACTTCTCTCCCTCTCCAATACTCTTAGAGAAGAATTCACACTTAAACTCACCACCAAAACACAAAACTATAAATAAAATAAATGACTAATGAACTCTAAGTGGCTATAAGGAATGTGGAATAGCGTGGAAGAGAGTGAAAAGCAGTTGAAGGGTGTGAAGGGGCACGAAGAGCATGAAGAAGAGGCCTTTTCTGATGAATTTCAGCTCTAAATAGAGCCTAATGTCGGTTTTCTAATAGAAGCATCCAAAAACTCTTTAAAAAGTGTCCAAATTCGTCGAATCTTCTAGAAATAGAGTCTGCACAGACACTGGCGTTGTCTGCGCCCATTCTGGCACCGTCTGCGCCAGTAGCCATTTAATTAATCCGCGCTCTCTGCTAAATGATACCGTCAGCGCCCAGTCTGGCACCTTCGGTGCTGAATATTTCTTCTAAAGCTCTATTTTGACTCCAAATTCTATCTTTTTTCTTCCTTTTTGCTTCAAGTCCTCAAAATTAACAACCTGCAAGAAAACATGAAAATACCTTCCTATAAAGCGCAATATCACCAAAAATGAGTATAAAATATAGGTCTAAAAATGTATATATTTTTGGTGCATCAATACCAATTAATGAAATCGTAGAAATTATATAAAAATGTAATAAATCTGAATTTGGGGGACACTTTGGAGTGGATAAGACTGTAATTAAAATTTTACACTTTGGACTTATTGACATACATTACTTAAGGATGTTAGTACTTATGTGAAAGCTTGTGATCGATGTCAAAAAGTAGGTAATATTTCTAAAAGAGATAAAATGCCTCTAAATTTTACTTTGGAAGTTAAAATTTTTTATGTTTCAGGTTTTGATTTAATGGGACCATTTATACCATCTTAAGGAAAAAATTATATCTCATTAGCTGTGGATTTTGTGTCTAAATAGATTGATGTTGTGAGTGCTTCAAAAATTTTAAACAAAAATATTTTTACCAGATTTGGAATTCCAAGAGTAATCATTACTGATGAGGAAAGTCACTTTAAGAATTTTAAAATTAACACATTACTTAGAAATTATGGAATTAAACATTGAATTACCACAACTAATCACCCTCAAACCAGTGGTTTAGCAGAAGCATCAAATTGAGAAATCAAAAAAAATTTGGAAAAAACTATAAATCCTAATATTATTGATTGGTTTGATAGACTTGATTTTGTGCTATGGGCTTATAGTAATGCTTATAAAACTCTTATAGGAATGTCACCATATAGGCTCATATTTGGAAAAGCTTGTTACTTACCGGTTTAGTTAGAACATAAAACTTACCGGGCTATAAAAGAATTTAATTATAACTTAAAGGATGCTAGAGAAAAATGATTATTGCACTATAATTAAATGAGCTCGAGAAAATTAGGAATGATTCTTATGAAAATGCAATAATTTATAAAAAAAAGAAGAAAATCTAGCATGATAGAAAGATTCTAAGAAAGGATTTTGAGCCTGGACAAGAGGTTTTGTTATACAATACTCGATTGAAATTATTTCCCAAAAAAATTAAGTTCAGGTTATTGGGGCCATTTATTGTGACAAAAGTTTATCCTTCTTGGGGTGTGGACATTAAAGATCCGAAAACTAAACATGTAATTAAAGTATACAGACATAGGTTGAAACTTATATAAGTGAAATCAATCCATTTAAAAAAAAAACTTTGATGTTGGGTCAATCTAAGTAAAGCATTTGGATGCGTCAGGCTGACGACGTTAAACCAAGCACTTTGTGGGAAACAACCCATAAACTATTTATGTGGTTTGAATTATGTTTTTTATTATTGTATTATCATCACCTTCTATTGCTGACACTATTTAAGGATTTAAACATGATTGGAACTTGAAGGATTTGTCAATTGTTGAAATGGTGCTCACTAAGGCACTGGCGCCTAAGCACCAAATCCCAATGAAACTGGCACCTAGGCACCTAGTTACTGGCCGTGGTAAAAACTACCCCCACACAAATTTTCCCACTTCTTTCCTTTTAAACTATCCTATCTTCGTCCCCAATCACCAGAACTTTGAAAGTTTGGCCTAAGATAAGGAATTTAGAGGGAATTTGAGTTCTTGCTTGTTCTTGCTTCCATGGAGAGTACAAGTACAAACAATGGAATGGGAAATGGAGATAAGTTTGTGCAAAAAGATGCTCAAACCTATTTCAATGGGTTCTTATCATTGAGTTTAGAGAGAATGTCTAGCGAATTGTGTTGTGTGCTACCTTATGTAGTAGTTGATTGTGTGCTGGTTTTCTTGTGTCTTATGTGTTATATTGTGTTTATTTAGTCTGTTGTATTGTCATTTGATGGTTAATAATGAAGCTATTTTTGTGAAAATCATGTGTTAGATGGGTAGAATTAATCTCAGATTTAAAATTATAATTAACCAATTGGAAGATACAAGAAGTTGGGGAGACCATAAACATGAGGTTTGATTTTAATTTAATGAGAAATTTTTGGATAAAGATTTTAGATTTGTTGTGTTACACTAAGAATCAAAAGAATGAAAAATATTGGGTCTGGCGTCTAGGCGCCAGACTTCAACACAGCATGGCGTCTTGGCAAAGAAACCAGCGCCTAGACGCCGGTTCAATTGAACAGGTCAAAACTCCAAATTTTTGTAATTTAAACCAAAACCATGCCATTTTTGATGCCCTATGCTTCTTTTTCTTCCTATTTTTCATGAAAACCAGCCCTAGGGTTTTTCTTAGAGCTCTAATCTTCAAGTTTATTGGCCTAAACCATCGAATTTCATCTCCTTGAAATTAGATCTACATTTTGGTATAGTTATTTAGTGATTTGATTTGTCATACATTGAGTGGAGTTTGAATTTAACAAAAACGTTTGATTGGGTGATGAAAAATCCATGGATTTTAGCCTCATTTGCTTGAAAAAGTTTGATGGAAGACATTTATCTTAATTTTAAAAATTGTTGTAATTTTTATTCATTTTTTTTAGATGGCTTCTAAGACGAAGCGGGGAAAGGGAAAATAAACTTACGATAATGTAAAATTTATAAAATTTTAAAGCACAAATTTGCTACAAAGAATTTTTATTGTCACGTAGGCTTATTACAGAACGAAGTTCTTACAGACTCAGTGATTGACACTAGGAGAGCTTTCGCTATTTCATTATTGTATTCGTCATTGATGTAGGATGATAATTTTATGCATACTTAACTGAAGCATATGATGATGAGATCTTAGTTTGAGGAAGAAGAGTTGAGTTTACTTCTGAGCTGATTAATGTAGTATATGGTATGCCCCCTTCTATTTTGAGTATACAACATCTGAAGCAGAGTTGGACCAGATCATTGCATATTTGACTGATGAACGTGAAGCCTAGAAGATTCGAAATGTTCATAAGTTATTTTTTTTTCTTCCATGCTCAATGCCACCTCAAAGGTCTAAATTATTTTATTTCAGCTCGCCTCCGTTGTTCAAATCATTTAAGTTAATTAAGTGAAGTGACAAGAGAAAGAGCCATATTAAACTATTGCATTCAAGAAATGAAATCTATTGATGTAGGCTCTCTTATCTTTGAGACTATTATTTCTTATGCCCGAGCTAGTACTACTTTAGGTCTAGGCTTTCCTTCTTTAATTTTTACTATTTGCAAAGACTCTAGAGTGAAATTTGATCCTTGGGAGGAGCAATTAAAACCACTTAAGCCTATTGGGAAAGCTAATGTAGATGTTTATGGACGACCTAGAGGTAGAGCTTCTGATGCACCTTCTGATACTACTTCTATGCCTTCTACCTCTAGAACTTCAACTTCCACTACTACTGAGCCACCATCTAGTTTTTGGGAAGTGTTGACTGAGAGATACTTGGAGCACCATATGATATGTTTATGATGCAATGTTGTTTATGTTTTGAGTGATGTTGACCTCATTTTTGGTTAAGGTCTAGATTTTCCTCTTTAGTATCCTAGGATCTAGCCATAGGACTTCCTGTTGACTATTCCTATAAAACTAGAAAAGGAACCCTCACCATTAGAAATTCTAAACTCCTCTTTACTCAACTTGAAATTCTACATATTGGTCCTAACCCCACATATTGGTCCTAAATATTGGTCCTAACCTTAGTAGGTGGGGTCAGTATGGAGGATCTCAAGGAGAGTCCCCATAGGACTGCTTGAACTTAGGGTTGACCCTTGGTGTTGGTCTGGAGTTATTTCACTCACTTGCTCTCACTATCACCTGGATCCACTCACAACTCTAAACTCATAATTATTAACTTTGATCCCTTGATCTTTTGGGAGACTCATGTAGATGGTCCTCTAGACCCACTAGCCCTAGGCTAGGGTTTAGCTAAGACCAGTACATAGAAGACCCAAATGGAGATTTCATTGGTCCATAGCTCATATAAGGTGGATGGCACCCCAATTCCACCAAAATATCCAATTGGACCTTTTACCCCTAAATCCACCTAAATTACCTAAATGCCCTTGAAACCCTAAATTTAACCAAAATTCCCAAATTCATCCAAAATACCCAAACTACTTCAAAAATCATTTCAAACCATTTCAAAATACCTAAATTTCCCAAATCTACCCAAAAATTCCAAAATTACCAAAATACCCTCAAATTTGCCAAAATTACAAAAATACCCTTGGCACCCCAAACTTTCCCAAAACATCCAAAATCATTTCAAATGTCTCCAAAATCAATTTGGACCCTTCAATCGATTCTGGCGGCCGACAGCTTCCAACGGGCAACTCCACACCCAAAATAGTGCCGACAGTAAGATATGGAAGAGAAATTTGATCATATGGCATATTATGTTTGATGAAAGAGTGATTATGAGGTAGAATATGATGAGGCATTAGTGAAATTTATGAAGAGAGATCAGTCAGTTGAGTTTCCTACATGCCTTTGATTTACTTCTTATGAGAGCCGCAAATCTATGGAAGAAGATATACCCTTGACATTGATGATGAGGAGGAGATGAGGAGGAGGAGGAGGAGGAGGAGGAGGATTAGATTTTATTTACTATTTTGTAGTAGTTATGTTTTTTAGATCTTTCTCATTATGAACTTTTGATGTATGCTCGATGTACTTTTATTTGTACTTTTGCATTTGCTCTTGTTAATTTAGTTTGTTTATGTGTTAGAGTAGTCTTTTTCATTGCAAAGTTTCATGATATACATGTTGTGATTTAGATTTTCTGCTACTAAGCACTGGTTTTTATTAATTGTATATGTAATGTTCTCCTACTTAAAAATCTTAAATTTTTTCTTCTTTCTTCATGCTTATTATGAACTATAATGTTTTTTAATTAATTAAAATTTTATGTTTGGGGGAAGGGAGAAAAACTTTTTAAAAATAAACTTTATTTATTATTAATAAACTATATTTTTAATATTATTTTAACATAGCCTATGATATGTGATGTTAACTTTAGAAAACTATATTTTCATTCTATAATGTTATAATAATCATAAGTAAAGTTTTCTAGTAGCAAGGCGTGGTTCAAAAACGTTAAGATGTTTGGTATGAAAGTTTAGAATAGTGTTTTTTATTATTCGGAGTAGAGAAATTGTATTTTTGAAATGTAAAGAACTCATAGATATACACTTCAAAAAGAATTGTAGTCTCTATGAAAATCATTTTTAAGTATTATTCAGAGTAGAGAAATTGTATTTTTGAAATGTAAAAAACTCATAGATATACACTTCAAAAAGAATTGGAGTCTCTATGAAAATCATTTTTAAACTAATACACATTATTAAGTGAAGAAGTGTGATGGGTTTTTAACTATAGTAAGAGGATAGTGAAGTTCAAAATCATTAAAAGCTATCTAGATATAGTAATCCTCATATAAAAATAAAAGAAAAAATAAGGATTAAAAAGATCCTAAAAGAAAAAATAGAAAGAAAAATCAAAAGAAAAGAAAAGCAAAAAGAAAAATAAGTGAGAGAAGCTTGCAGAAATGCCTAACAAAAAATTAGCTTCATTTGAATCAACTTAAAGAAAAAGATTTATTTACATTTATGAGCTTATTTTTTATTTTAAATTAATAGTATCCTTATTAGTAGAGTTCTCATATAATTCTTTTTCTTTTAAATTTTTCAAAGACATCTGAGCATGAAAAATTACAATTATTTTGAAATGAATAAGAAATAAAAATTTCTAAACTTAATTATTGAATAAGTAAACCCCGCTATCACATGTTATATTGTTTTATTTAATAAAAGGGTTACTTAAGAAAAAGTAACGTTTAAGTTTGGGGGAATTGATTAACCTTAGAATTACCTATTTTTTATGCACATTTTATACCCATTTTGATGATATTATGCTTTAATGAAAGGTATTTTGTGTGTTTTTGGTTACAGCTGCAAGAAAAGAGTTTAAGAGTAAAAGATAGCAAAAATACACCAACAAGGAGCAAAATGAGCCAAACCAAAGAAAATTGACAAAATCAGTCGAACTTGAGCCTAGGTGCCAGATAAAGAACATGTCTGGCGCCTAGGCTAAACAGTTTTGGCGCCTAGGCACTAGTGTTGGTTTCTAGAAGATCCATTGAATGAGGCCAAATTTTGAAGATTTGTCTAAAGCGACCCTTGGTCATTTTAGAAGCTCTTTATATATAGATTAATTCTAAACATTAAGGGAGAATTCTAGAGTCATTTTTTGAAGGGGAGGCATCCATATAGAGTGGGCGGCCACCTTAGAGAGGTTTTGTGAATCTTTATGATTTCTGCAATTTTGTGAGTATTATAGGAGTCTATTGGAGTCAGAGAAGTAAGAGAACTTCAAAGGAGTGTTTGGGGGAACATTTCATATAAGTATTTGTATAGTTTTCATTAAGTGTTGTACTTTAGATTTGAGTTTTATAAATATGTTTTGTTTTGTTGTCTCCATGTGTTCTGAGTAATTTTTTTCTTTATCCTTGTATATTAATTAATCAAGTGGTGATTTTGATTTGTTTAGAATTTCTTTTTATTCCAAAAATTTATGATGATATTTTCACTAGTACTTCATTTACTTTATAAATTGGCCACTTCTATTGTTAATATTTGTTGAGAAACTTAAGGACCCGGGAGGGCTAAGATTTATCTAACTAGTGAGTATCACATTTAACTTTGGAAAGAGCCATGGAGATCTTTTGAAGGAGGAATGCAAATAGATAGGGAGATAGGATTTGATGGGCGTAAAATTGATGTTTCTAGGGTGACAGACTAGATTCTTTTATCAATTTGGTCTAGAAATTGGAACTAAGGTCACTGGTAGGTCCTATAGAGAGGGCACAATGGATAATCTAGGAGTGAGAGAATAGAACCTATCTAGCAATACTATGCATGCCAACACCAACTTTAGATTAGCTAATGATCTTTATGCTCTGAAGAGGTAAAGAATAGGTATACTCATATTTGTCACAATACCACATTTAAACTTCTAAACAATTGAAATCCTATAATGATTATGAATTATTTGCAAGGAGAAAGTCTCTTTTAGTTATATATATTGAATTTTCTAAACTATGCATTTACTTTTAACTTGCATTTGTTGGAATTAGTAAACTTTATTTTAGTACATAAATTACTTTAAATATTTTTTGTAGTCTTAAATAAAGGTTTTCAAAGTTAAATTCCTGAATTTTACTTCCTTCTTTTCATTTTCCTGTGGGATTCTTCTCTGTGGGATCGATTTGGAGTTTTTAAAGAAAACTCTATATTACTTGAACGATATATATACTTGTGTAGTACCCTAGAGAGAAAACTATTAATCTAAATTTTATAATATTACATTTGTTCTCACTAGCTGCTAAATATAAATTAGTTCAAGATTTTGGCCATAATCGGAACATAAATATGTGTGTAATTGCTCTTTTACCATTTCCTAAGTGCATAGAGAGATTTGGTCAAACTAGTTTTAATACTTTAAACCCCATTCATTTGTCTATCGATTTGCATTGCCCTATTATTTACTATTGCTTCATACTTTATAGTTCAGTGTGAATGTTATAATCATTCTTCAATAGCTTTCCCGAGTCATTATGGATTAAAATATATTTTAACTAATCACTTGGCTAGAATGAAAAATAAATAAATCTTTGAAGAATATTGATCACATTAAATATTGAAAGCAAATTTAAAAGCATTCTATTACTCCTACACAACTAACATAATCATCATAAGAGAATGGTCAAAAGACTACTCGCAAAGCATGGGAAAAACACCGCAAAAGCTCTTCAACATAAAGCAAATCCACTAGGTAATATTGTTTACAAAAGTAAAATAAAAGGCATACATAATACATAGCTTATTCCTCTTTACAATGCACTGAGAATGCTCCCCTAAAATCTCTTAAACCCTTGCTACTATGTTGAAATCTGGTTTCTTTAACTATTCCTGATCATTTATCCCACCCCTTCATCTTTAAGAGAATTTGTTCTTTCTTCTTTTTGAATGTAAATTTAAGTTTCTTCTTTCTTTCTGACATATTAAGTTATTGCAACAAATATCATTTTTGTTGTCGTTGATTGTCTTATGGTGAATGCCACTACCATTGCCCAGCATTTTTAGGTTTTATTATCATGGGTTATTTTCCTCTATCAGTAAGAGACACATTCTCATCTATATTTTTGTAAGTGTTTTAAGATTTCAATTGCTTAACATCCAAATGCAGTTGCTACAATGTTGAACAACTTTTCAAAAGTTTTAATGGTAACTGTTTTTAATAATAAGGCTACTGGTAATAATCTTGAGAAGAATCTCAACAGAACATTGTTCACGTAATTCAGGTACAACACTTCTAACTCAAGTTTCTCTATCTGAGGATATAATCAACTAATATTTATTAGGTCTTTGTTTCATAATAACCATGTCCTCAATTGTGATATGATCATCAAAACTATCACTTTTTTAACTTAAAAAATGAGAAATATCTCTTTTCGTATATAAAAAAAGATGGTGTTTGTGTGTTCACGCTCCTTTTTTATACATGAAAAGTCATATTTCTCACTATATATATATATA
>NW_018164809.1:10314-39501 GCF_001263595.1 Phalaenopsis equestris
AGGATATATATATATAAATGCATATTATTATTTATAATAAATTATATCAAATTATATATAATTAATTATCCAAGCTGAAATATGATACAGCCTTAAGAGACTGAGCTTTGTGTTGGGACTCGTGAGGCAAATAATATTCTTCCTTCCCAAGGAAACAACCAACGTGCCCTTACCTAAATATTACACCAAAGAAACCAAACATGTTACTAGAGCAAGAACGTACCAACTCGAATCTGTTGTGTCAGAATAAATGACATGATTGCATACTATCTGGCGATTTGTCAGCATGGCGGGTTTTCTCTTAAAACCTCACCCCACTCTTACCCGTTAAACTAAATATTATTTACAATATGTTCTTAAATAGTTACCATTAAAATTTAATATAGCAATAAAATATTTAACATTACTTTCAAAATATAATTCTTATTTTTCAAAAATAAAATATAACTTTCACATGCATACTTTATAACTCCAAAGTATTATAAATGGAATCAAACAAGTCTAAATATTATATATATAAATACAAAAAAAATTGTATGATATATATGTAAATATTAGTTTTAATTTTTTTTAAAATTTTCTTTATTAGTTCATGCAACTTTACATGAAGAAAATGCAGTCAAATTACAGCACGTCAATTTTTAATATTGACATTAAAAATAATATGCGATTACATTTTATCGAAATAAACATGATTATAAATATTCTTTAGTTGTGGTCAGGATGGGTGAACTTCATGGGCTGAGTAGATAAGGATGTCTTGACCTTCCTACGCGGCAGATGCAGTCAAGGCAAGAAAGTAGAGGATTCAAACTTACTTGGAAGGAGAATATTTGGCTATGGATAAAATAGGATTTGCGTGACATGGTCTGGAAATTTCAGACTTCCAACTTATTGCTGCATCTGATGCTTTGACCATGGAGATAAGAGAACAATATATAACTTCACGTGCAGTGCATCTTGTATTAGTTGACTTTGAGAGGGACTTGATAAATAGTTTGCTCTTAAACTCTCTTAAATTTTTGTTTTGGATGTGGATTTGGTAAATTATATATGGGATTTAAATTAAAGGAATTAGAACAACAAAGTAATTTAGCGGGTAATTTTTGTAAAGAATAGAGAGATTTCGATGCCATTTTTTGGATTTGTTTAGTGATTTTGGCCAAATGTTGGCGATTGCTAATAAATTTCTCACCTAGTTATATAGTTGGAAGCTTGTCTATAACTATGAATATTCGTTTGATACATGTTGTAGACAATGAATTTTTTGGAATTGTCGTATTGATATGAAGATTTTATAAGAGAGATTAATTAATTTTGAGAGGAAATTGTGAGGCATTTCATTGACTTTGAACGACGATGTGATTTCATGTGGAAAGTTGTGATAAAATTTATGTCTTTAAATTCATTTCCTATATTACTTAAAGAGAATCTTAGAAGGAAGGATAGGATAATAGAAAAAAGAGGAGTTTTTCTATGCTTTTAGGAGAGAGATTTGTTTCATCATTACGATCGTCATGTTAATTTTTGTTCATTCAAAAAGAAAATCTTTAGAACTTAATAAGAAGAAGCCTGCATGAGATAACACTATGTTTATGTTCGTGCTCATCTATTATCTTGGTATTTAGTAGATGGTAGCATTGTTCTCAAGTCATTAACAAGGATAGAATGATATCTCTGCCATTATTCAAAATTTTGTAATAAAAGATATTATTTGTGCACCTCTGGTATGAATTTGAATAAAATTTCTTCTCTAAAAAGGCATGAATGTTGGTGGGTTTCGTTAAACCAAAATACTTAATTAATCTTTTATAGAAATAATATCTGATATTTGTTTGGAATATTTGTGATCAAATCATTCATACTAAAAAGGTCAATATTGATAAATTTAATAGCATGAACATAAAATCCTAAAAGATGCACATATATGACTATTTATCTAAGAGAAAGTCCCATCAACAATTGAAGGTGCTACTAGCTGATTAGGATTAATGATTGATACAATTTTCTCAGAAGATGTTCTGTAAGGTGTGTTAGTATCTTATCACTTCAACGGATGATCTCTAGAGTATGCTTTGCAAGAGTTATCATGACATCTACTAGTTGCTCTATGTTGTCTTGGACCTCTTGATATTGTTCGAAGTTGGAAGATTTTATCCAAATTTTGATAAATATTTTCTCACAATTTAGAATAGGAGCATCACTATCTAAATAAGAATCGTCATTTGGGTAGACACCTTTACTGGGTTCACTTAAAACTTGAAAATCATTTTCATGTTATTTAAACTATTACATGATTCAATTGAAAAAATTTCATAAAAAGATACAAAAAATACCTAGATCTCTTACTTAGTTTATTAGTTTCATCAGTAATAAAAAATCATACAAAGTGAGTGGTACATGAGTCTTAAGACCCTTGCTCAAAATAACTAACCTAACATAATTTCTTAATTATTTCCTTAAATACAATTTATCCTTTTGTCTTTGCTTCAGGTTCTATTGGCTTGACCACAGACTTGACTTATATTTTAACTTTTTTTTTTCTTTTCAACAACTACAAGTGTATCTAGTTCAGAAAATACTTAAGCTCCTTCAAGATTGTGTGTTTAGAATTTATGTATTCTGTTGATGAACTTTTGGTGGTTCTTGGATAGGACATTGTTCTAGCCATCTTCTTCTGCATAGATGTTAAGTAGATAACACTAATAGGCCCTTTATTTTTATCATTGAGGTATTCCTTAGGGACAACTAAGTTCCATCCTTAGGGTTCCTCTTCATCCACCTTTGAATGTGAAATATACTTCTATGGTATGACCGAGCATCTTATGGTATGAAGAGTAATCAGGATCTTTATCTCTTTCCACTTATTTAGTTCTCACATGCTCAACGAGTTTGAAATTTAGGTTATTGGATAGGGTTTGAATATTTTCCTTACATTTTCATCCTTCAAAGAATACACCTGCTTTTTCAATTCCTCAAAATCTTGTCTACTCAGCCTTCTTCATTTAAACCTATAGGATTGTTGTGGTCTTTTTTTATGGTCAAGTAGTGGTTAAGATTACTTTTGGGGTTGGTACTGATGTTATTGTCGATATTTTTGTGGTATTGATACAATTGTTGTGGCAGGTATTGATGTTGTGATTATTGATGCAATTATCGTGGTGACTGCTCCTGTTGTTGCCAAAGATTTTTAGGTTATATTCTAATTAGTTGAATCTCTTTATCAACAATAGACACACTCCCGACTTTTTTCTTAAGGATGTTCAATGTTATTGCTTGGTTCTCTGAATAAGGAATGGTAAATGCTTGACTTTTGATTGTATGTTAGCATCCTTACTCAATAACTTATCAAAATTTTTTATGATCAATTCCTTCAACATGAAGGCAACTTGTCTATGAATATTTTGAGTAAAATTTATATGACAAGTTGTTCTTGCAACAGAAGTTCACATTTTATACACAAATTCCATTATTTGAATGTAGTCCACTTGAGTCTCATTACAGTTTTTTTTTTCTTCAACTCAGTCTCGAGCTATGTTGTGGCGTTAAGCTCCAATAAAGTTCTTCATAAAGAGCTCTTCTAACTCATCAAAAGGCTTGGTTGAGTCATTAGGTAGATCAACATACCAGTAAAATACTCTTCGACGCAAACTATTGATAAATTAATGAAAAAGTATCCATTTGATTCTCCAACATTGCAACAACTATCCCAAAACTATGTTAAGTGTTGTCTTGGATTTACTGTTCCATCAATCAGTTTAAGGTTCAGTGATATATATAATTTGAGGTATTGTATAACATCAACCTATTATAGATAAGTTCATCCTTTGGGCATTGTTGTACTATCTTGAGCTTTAGCTATACCATCCATCACTTGTTGCTCAATAAAGGATTCAAATCTTTCTTATGGATAAAAGACACTTTTTGGCAACTGAAATAAAAAAAATTCATTAACCACAAAAATAATGCTAAAAAAAATTAAGGGGCCCACAGATTGGGCAGGTCAAGATTATCCCCACGTAACAAAAAAAGCCAGTGGAGAAAAATTAGAGAAACTACAAGTGGTCTATTTTCAGTGAGCACCAATCTTAGTCAAGTAATTAACAGACTTAATAATTTCTTTAATTATGTGAGTCCATTTAATTTTAGATCACTAAGTAGAGCCAAAACTTTATTTCACAGTAATTTTGATGTTCTAAGGGATTTATTGGGAACCAGATAAGCACTTCCACAAGATAAGAAAGTCCATTTCAATAATAAGTTTAGAGAAATTAAAGATTTTTGCAAGCTGGAGACAACAAGGACAACATCAGCATTAGACATTAAACTGATCTACTAGTTGAAAGAGAGAAAAAGAAAGCCAACAATTTCATTTTTATGATCTATGCAGAGTACTGATACACCTAAATTATATAGTGTTTGTAGAACATTGTTATACTTATTTTTGAGATATTGCGCTTTAATGGAAGGTATTTGTGTATTTTTCTTTCAGGTATAAATAAAAAAAAGGTAAAAAATGCTTAAAAGAGTGAAAAAAGATCAAATATGGAGCAAAAATGCAAAAATGGTGCAAAATTATTTTGGCGCCTAAGCGCCGGTGAAACAGAGAAGGCCGTGCCTAAGCGCTAGAGGCCCTGCGCTTAAGCGCCAGTGATAATTACTTGACAAATTTTGAAGGGACATTATTAGCTAAAATGGGTGGTTATAACCACGAAGAATAAAAATATAATTAAAGGACTTATGAAAGGCGGCATCCCTTGGTAAATACATTGAATCATGACACATTTTGAAGAGATACCAAGACACCTCTTAGAAAATTATAAAAGAAGGAAATTGAGATATTTAGAAGAGTCCTGAAAATTTCTTGAAGAAGTTTGTGGAGAAGCTTTTGGAGAAAATTTCAGGCACCACAAAATTATTTTTCCTTTTGTTTTTAGTTTTATTTTGAGAGTTAATAGTGTTGTAAGAGAGAAGAGATTCAAAGGAACTTAAAGAGTTTGGTGGAGGATTTGAGATAAGTTTTTATCTTTGTTTTAAAGTACTTTTGATTTTAATTGAGACTTCTTTTTGGTTTAACAATGATTTCTACTTTTAAACTAAAGTGTGGTTTCTCCATGGATTCGAAGTAGTTTTTTTTTATTATTCTCATTAAAATGATAAGTAATTAAAGTGTTGGATGGAAGTTGTGAAGAGTATTAATCTTTAATATTGGAAGAAGTTATGATGATTTAATTCCATGCACTTCATTTACTTCTTGATCTGACTCATCTAGATGTTAAAATTTGTTGTAAGAACCAAGATGGTATTGTCTCAATCAACAATTGGAAAGAATCACATGAGATTGTATGAATGAGAATTTAATTCATATGATTGAGTGCAAATAAATAAGGAAATAATTTTTGAAGGGTGTAGAGTTAGAGAACCTTAGAGTGACAAGCTTAAGCCCCCAACTTGGTTTATTATTTTAGGTTTTGATAAGAGATGTTAGCCCACATGTGGAGAGAACTGAGGGAACTCTAGAGTGAGAGTTAGTATCTTCCCTGCCCAACTGGTCTTCAGAACTATTCAAATTTTAAATTAGTAAATGTTCTTTATAGCATCTCTAGTAAGGGTAAAGAATAATATTACTCCTATTTGGCACAACACAATTTGAATACTTCCAGAACATATTTCTTATACTTATTAGTGATTCATGATAAGGAGAAAGTTATTTCGTATTCAGTGCTTTTCTTTTACATAAACTCAAGTTATCTTTAATAATTTTTTATTTCATTTTCAAACATTAAAAATACCAAAAAGTGTTTAAATTTCATTCCTGTGATAAAAAGTATAGTTTAAGTATTTGTCTTTTAAAGTAGAAAGTTTGTTACTTTAATTATGGGATACTGTGAACAATCCCTGTGGGCTCGATATTCGAAGCTTAATTAAAAAGTCATATATTACTTGATAACGATACGTATACTTGCATAGTATCCCAATATATATTAAGTTAAAAAGTTAAATTCTTATTTTCTTCAAGATCAAGTTTTTAGCACTGTTGCAAAGTAAGGAAAGATAAATGAAAAATATAATCAAATACATTGTGATATTGTTTCATGTAAATAGTCGAGATCAAGTACAACACAAATACCACCCATTAGATTGAAGCTACCATCAATATTTACTGTCCCCCATGATTGCTCAGGGTTCCCTTAATATATCATATTTAGAGTATGGAATTTACTATTAATATGATTAGGCCAATAAATTTACAAACTTTTAACAATATCATCAACCATGTTAGATTTAACCTTGAATAATTTAACAACCTTGAGGACATAAACAAGAATATTGCAAATTGTAGAATTTGGATTCTTCTCAATAATTGCAAGTTTAATGGTGTTCTTGACAACCCACAAAAAATGGAAAATAATGACAGGTAGGGAGATAACAATAGGATTTAGTTGATCAATGTAGCACAACAAGAAGTAGGTTCAGGTAACTAACTTCAGTGATAGAAGGTTTCAACATATCGACAAATTTAATTCATACTTGAGAAGCAACCCTGCAAGAGAAAAAATAGTTTTTGATAGATTCCTCCTCTATCTTACAAAGATGGTAAATAGAAGGGAGCCAAATTCCAGTAAGCTTAAGGTTGATATTAGTTAAGATCAAACAATATAGCTGCTTCCAATAGAAAAAAAAAGAGATTTAAGGTTTAAGAAAAGCATTCCAAAAGAGATTGAAGGTTTAGAGATTGATTGCCCATACATAGTTTTCACAGAGATAATATCCTTCTTGTCAATATCAATAAGAAATTTTTTAATCAAGGAAGTATCAGCAATATTTAGCACTAAAAGAAGTTTAGGAACATTTCAAAAGTGATTAGCCTTGAAATTAGCAACATTGACCTTCATATCCTAAGGTCCATCATAGACATAAAAAAACTAGTCCAACAATCATACCAATAACTCAAACTACCTTCGCCATGATCTCATGTACAAAAAGATTCAACAGTAGATCTACACTTCAAAATTTCCTTCCAAGTGAGGGAATCAATAACCAAAGCATTAACAACTAAAAAGGAGTCAACTTCTCTGAACTTGATTCTTAGCTTGATAAAGTTTATTCCCATTTATTTATATGGTGATCTAAAAACCAACACACCTTGATATATAAGCTTACAAACTTTCACCTAGCTAAACCAATAAAATAGTCCCTTTATTATGCCAAACAAATTCATTAAACATTCTTTTAATTTTGCTTTTAATAGTTAGTGAGATTTTTAAGACCTAAATTGTGGTTATAGGGATGGAAGAAAGTATGCTTTTGAATAGAATAACTTTATTACCACTAATAGATAGGTTATGATTATCCCAAGACTTAAGGCTATTATAGATTTTTTGAACCACCGGATCAAACTATAAACTATTCCATCTACCCTTGTAAAGTTGAATACTCAAGTAGCCAAATGCAAGATCTTGTTTGGAGAAACTTGTATAATCTTGAACCTAGACATATTTCCTCAGAATCCTAAGACTAAAGGAGATGTTTCCCAAGGAAAATAAAACATCAAAACTTAGTCTAAAAGAAGGAAAATAATAAAAGAAGACAAACATGTAAAATGGACATAAAATCGTACTTAAAAAGAGCTTCCATATAAACATCCTAAATGCATTTAAAATCCTGTAAGGTTAGCCTCAATGAATGCATGATAAAATATGTTGTTGTTTATTAAGAATAATAGATCATAAAACTTGATTATAAGAATCTAGATGTCAAAGTACGAATGATATGCATAATGCCTTAAGACTGATGGATGAATTTTTTTTCAGTTTAAATTTTTTTAGCTAACCATAGTCAAGTATTTTTTCTTAGTAATAAGTTAAATCTTAGTGTCAAATGATCATAGCAAGATGTGAATAGGAATGCATGTCCTTGATGACAAATGCACATATGATTTTTTAAAAGGGCGAATCGCCATGCATAGGCGAAACTCACTCTATTCTCATGGAAAAATTCATCCATTTTGTACCATGCATGAGGTCCTAAAAATAAAGAATAGAAAATATATGCAATGCACATGCTTATAGTGATCTATTATTGGTTATTCCTAAATCGTAAAGAGGCTACTACTCTGTTCTATATAATTATCAATTTCTATATTTTAAATGCTTGATGCACTAAGATGTGATTGCAATGCATTCTGCAAATTTATTTATGTTCTGAATTTCATTTTTATTTAAAAAATTTCAAGTTACAATTTTTTGGTTTGGCTAGAAAATTTAGTCCTTAAACATTCTACAAAAATTTTGGGCAAAAAGTATTCAAAATGAAATAACCAAAGTTTTGGACAGACCTATTGAGCAAAAAAAGAAAAACAACAAAATAAGGACATGATCAAGTACCAACTTTTGACATCTATCAAACTTGTTGGTTGAAAATTCCATCTGAATATCATTGTCATTTAGTTGAGGTTCATCCTTCAAATTTTATTTAGGCTCCTATGGATAAATACCCTAACTCTAGAAAAAAAAGCAAGAAAATAAATCATACCTTACTATATCATCTTATTTTCAATAATGGCCTTAGGTTGTTATGGAAACTTTAGAAAATAAAGTTAGTGCACCCTAGGTTCACAAAAGACAACCTAAAAAGATATCAAGAAACTAATACAACATAAGCTAGCAAGCAAGAGATGCATTGTAAAATAATTTTCTCATCCTAAACATTTAGTCTACTGAAAGCAATCCGCCCTTAACAAATAATTGTAACAAGCAAAATAAAACAAACAATAAAGGTATCTACTCCTATGACATCAGAAAGCTTGTGCCTAATGACGTCTAAGGTTGGTGAGTGTAAGTAGTGAAAAAGGGCCAAGGGTGGCTTTATTGTTTAAGTTTCCTAGATTTTGAATGTTTGTTTCAAGTTTTATTAAGAAAATACTCTATTTAGTTTATCCAATTTTTTACTGAATTTTAATGGAATTTTGAGTTAAATACTTTTATATGCCTTTTTGTCATTTATAGAAACTTAATATTATTAACACATAAATATTATAAATTACTTAGAAGAGTGATTATAAACTTTATATGCTCAGATATATATTTTTTAAGAATTTTTTATAATTTTACTAATTTCTATGAATTAATTTGTTACAAATTTTATGATTTTTAAGGCTTTGAATATTTTGACATAAATGATTACGGGTGACTCAAAATTATTTCTGGAGTTTAGTATAGATCTTACTGATTTTTTGCAAAAATTATATGAATTTTAAATTTTATTTGATTTATTAGACAGTTATAAATTTTTGTGGTATTTTTTTTAAAAAAAATCATTATAAATAGAAATGACATATATAATCCTTGAAATCTCTTAGAGATGTTTAGAATAACAATACAAATAATGTGAAAATTTCTAATTTCATTTTGAATTTTCTATAATTTATTGAATTTTATTTGATTTTATTAATTAAGAATTATTAAAAATTGTAAAATAAAAATATTTTGGTATATGTGAATTCATCAATTGATTTATTGGTGAAAATCATATTCAATTTTGAATTTTCTTAAAAATGTTATCAGAGTTTTAATAAATAGGGGTATATTTGTAAATTCTTTAATTTGACCTAAACCACTTCACTGCAAATTGCAAGTGATTTTTGATTGTTTCCTTCTAGTTAATGAGTTACTTAGTTTAATTGTTTGAAGCTCACCATTTTAATCCTTTCATTTGTTGAGTCAAATAATGATAAAGGTATTCATGTAAATTTAAGGAAACTTAAAAGTTTACCAAAAATCACTTTCATGCTAAAAGATGATTTCTTACTGCCTTAATTTATGTTAATGATTTTGGATCTAGCTTAAAGATTTTAGGTTTTGAAAAGTTTGTTTTGTTATTTTGAAATTTATAGTGAATTTAAATGCTTTCCATGAGGACTTACACCAATTGGTTATTTCAGGCATTTTAGAATTGCAATTTTCCAACAATTTGATAATTACATTGCCACATTTAACACTTTTTACTTATTCAATATAAATTCAGTTTATGTCACATCATTTTAGAGCTTCAATCAAACATATCTTGAAGATTTTACCATTTAATTTTCTATTTTAAACCAATTTTGAGGAGTAAATGGATAATGCAAATAAGCAATTTATATGTACTCCCTTCCTCACTAAAGTGGCTTAGAATTAATTTAAACCACAAAACATCAATGTTTTATTGCATAAAATGATTATTCAAATTTTTCTTAAAATTTTCATGTTGTTTTAATAATTATCTAATTTCTATTTTTAATTATTTTATTCATTTAAAAAATTAATTACAAAATGTAAAAGAAATTCAAATTAAACCATCAAATCATCTTTTTTGACATAAAGAAAATTCAAAGAGCATACTAAGGACAAGAAACTTAAGCACTTAAAATTTTAAGAATCTTTGAGTTATTTTTTAATTTTTTATGATCTTATGATGTTTTAATTGTTTTATTTCAATTAAAAAGTGATTTAATATCATTAGATTTTGATTTTATTTTTCTTTTCTTCTTCATATTTTTACCGAGTTGATAGAAATGAATTTTGAATTTTTTCTAATTTTTCTTGAATTATCTATTCATTTTCAAAGTTGCTTTTAATTTCAATAACTTTACTAAATTTTTAAACCTATTTACTTAAATTTTGGCCACATCAGTGTCCAAATCAGAAAGCACGTTGCAACTTCAGCCTTCCTTTCTAAGCGTCAAGATCCTGGAAGCCAACCAATGATTGGAGTCTGCACATTAATGTGATCCCGTTCTCCCTACTAAAAAGTGCACACATCCATCCTTTCATTTGAGCTGTGCATTTATTTTAATAAGAAATAGACAACAACAATTCGTCCCCCCCAAAGGGCTGATGAACTGATGATTTTCTAAAGTAATGTATTTGATCTTAGTTATCTTATGTGTGTATTGACAAAATTAAACATCCAAAAGCATCATCCAACTAAACAACACATATCTAACAGTCACGATCACTTGAAATTTAGATTCACTTCATAAACCTCTAAACCCAAGGAGCTAAATAAAAATATATGATCATACCTTAATTCTGATGATTTCTTCTTGATCTGAAGCTTGATCTCCATTTGTTGTGTTCCAATCTAGATGGTCCAATCCCCAATTGCAAAATCATTTAGTTATTGATATGATACTATTGGTACATGACTTAGTTTGATCAATTAGTGTTATAGAGGGTTTGATCTTAAAGGAAATGGGTGGGGAAATGAGTTTGGAATCTAAAAAATGGAGTAAGGATAGTTTGATGGGGAATTCAATTGTTAAAGAGCCAAACTGAGGTATTTCTTGGTTTTAGGTTAGTGATTTTAATGATGAATTTAGGGTTTCTTAGCTAGGAAATTATGGAAAATGGTAGGTGAGTTTAATTTTAAGGTTTGAGAGTGAATTTTTGCAGGGCTTCGCCTATGGTTTCAAAAAATTGCTCTCAAACTCAGTAAGAAGGCTATTTATATATGAGGGTTGTATTTGAGTCTAGCTTAACCTTATGGTTCCAAAGGTTGCTTCCTTGCTATGGTGTTAAGGTCAACATCTTGTGGCAAATAAGACTTGGCCATGTAGATGGTAAAAAATGTTGGGATACCAATGAGATCAATTCATTTGGTTATTGAAATGTAAGAAACTTGGAATGGAAGATTGGAGGTTCTTGGCTAGCTTCCAATCTCTCTGTGCTCATGCAACTTTGCATGTGGGCAAAAGTGCACATGAGTGCACCTGTGTGCTATTCCACACGTACTCCACCTCTAGGTTAGGAAACCTTCATTAACTCAAAGCCTTGTGTTTGCTTGAGTGTTTTCCTTGAAAACCTTTGCCATTAACCCAAAGTATGGGATTGTACTAATCTGGTGATTGGTTTGGCTACTCCATCTATTGTATCGATTGGATGGAACCCTTTAGGGTTTAGGAATGAAAGCCTTTATGATATTTAATTCACTAAGTGAGAAAGATTTGACCATGCTAAGATCCATTATTTCTAGAGAAGCTTTCTTCAAGAATGAAATCCTTTCTCATATTTGAAAAATCAACCTAAGATGGGCCTTATTATCTACATACAAAGTAAGCTTAATATGATAAGAGGTTGGTACATCTCACAATACACATGACCAAGTCTTACTCGGGTGAACCCGTCATCATAAAAAATGTCTGAGTTTCATCTTCGCATGTGATTGCAATCATGTTGCTTACATTGCATGACATTTTTAATATGCATCAAAATATTTTTTTTCCATTCTCTGCAAATTCAATCAATTGGCTATCAACGACTTGATTGCATTGATCAGTGATCTCCCTCACTTCGATCGATCGGTTGCCAATGATCTGATCGCATCAATCAATCTCTAATTAGACGATCACAATGATCAACAATCTTAATCACATTGATTGATCAGCCTCCAATAGCCCAATCGCATCGATCGGTGATCTATGTCTCTTTGATTGATCATCCATCAATGGCCCGATCTCATAGACTTGTCATCTCCATTGCTTCGATCAATCAGCTGCCAATGACTCTATCATATTAATTAGTAATCAACATCTCTTCAATCGATCAGCTTTCAATGTACTGATCACATCGATTGATGATCTCTGTCGCTTGTAAATTGCTAGATCTCATTGATTGGTAATTTTGGTCACTTTGATCAATCGACCGCCACTAATCCGATTGTATTTTTCAATAATTTTCATATTTTCAACCAATCCTCCTACAACAACCTGATCAATTTGATTGACCACTTGCATTTGAATTTCGTAATATTGTATGTTTGCTCTATACTACTTGTAAGAGCATCTGTTCACTAATGTTTGCACTCACACTTGTGCACTCTTTCATGATTGCCTTGTATGGCATCTTGTAGGTTAATTTCTTGAATGGTTGAGGCTATTTGAGTCACTTTTTTTAGAAACACAATTTTGACACTCATGTATTCACGTTGGGGATGGCTTGCACATCAATCATACATGACATATAATTTTCTCTAATGAGAATTACATTTCTCAATCTTCTGGTCATGCCCCCGTAGCCTCTGAACCCATTTAATGGGTCCTTTGAACCCATCTTCTGGGTTATGCCTCTGCGGCCTCTAAACCCATCTTTTAAGGCATGCCCCCGTGGCCTCTAAAACTATCTTTGGAATCATGCCCTCGTGGCATCTAAATCCATCTTCTAAATCATGTATGTATGTCCTTTGAACCCATCTTTCAGGTTATGCTCCCATTGCCTCTGAACCCATCTTTTGGGTCACGCCTCTGTGTCCTCCGAACCCATCTTTCGGGTCATGCCCCCCGTCTGAACTTAGTTTTTGGGTCACGCTTCTTGGCCTGTAAACCCCTTCGGTATACGAGTCATGTTACCCTTCTTTCATGGTAGTTTCATGCTATTTCTATGAACACACTCTTCTGCATATTGTGTTTTTTTTTTTTTTTGTGATAAGGCCCTTCACTTACATTTTTGCACTGCCAGTGAAATCATTATTAGTATAGACTATCATATACTTGTGACTAATTTTTGCTATCCGGTGATCATTCTTATCTTGATGAAGTTGTTACATTGTACTAGATCACTTTGCATCTGCATGTGCGTTTCCTCGATCATTTTATTGATGAAGCTGGCTCATCAGCTAAGCGACCCATTGTCAGTTGCAATGCATTAGCAAGTATTGTCTGTGAAGATGCCTCAATAAGTAGTGTTAGTTGTTGCATTGTGATTGGCTTGCATATGCCATGCTAAGGTTCCAAGGAGTCTAATAGGCGTCACTTAGACTTTTATAATATAATAAAAATTACTATCTTTTTATTATTTTTACATCATGCTTCCAAAAAAATAAAATATCTATATTTTATGAAACGGTTGCATCCCCAGCATAAATTGTTTATGAGGTCAACTTTTTTAAATACTTTTGTTCCTACAGAGCTCGCACATATTAAGACCTCTTAGGCTCTTTGGATAATTAGAACAAAATTGGAGATATCGATTCCATAAAGACATACACACTTAGGTGTTGTGCTTAGGAAACTATATGTTAGATGGTGTCCTAGGCTAAGACTAGGAAGATATGTACTATTTTTAATAGCCTGGCTTTAGTTCTCAATTGGTTTGGTTGCCCTAGCCAGACATCATTTTGTATCATACTTTTTGCTTGTTTATCTGGTTTGAAATATACACACTAATATAATTGGGAATTTTCTTGCAGGGGTTCATGCTCAGTAAAAAGGGAGGAGATGTTATAATTCCTACTAATACAATTTATACAAGTGCTTACGGAGCCCTCCTCTGGGAATTGGCTTACTATGTTTCATGATTTAACCTTTGTTAATCTCGCTATTTGGTAAGTTATTTTTTTTATAAATTTAATCATGAAAATCCTAGACAACGTATTTATTGAAAATAAAGTTTAGTCACGAGTTCCAACATTTGATGACCTGGAGCAAAAACATGTGTCCCATACCTTAAGTATGAGTCTATAATGATGTATGGATCTTGTACCACGTATGTATTAAGTGGTTCTTGGCTACATTTTTTTGCTTTCTGGGATAGGTCGTCGGCCCAACAGCACCCGGCCTGTTCTATTCTTTCATTTGGTATGCTTTACCTTCCTGTTGAGTGCTTATTGGCTATGCCCTTTTTTATTATGGTTTTTTTTGGTGTCAAACGAAAAAAAGTCAAGTCTCTTTAAGGACCCTATATTAAAAACTTTTTATAAAAATATTCTAATAAAAGATTAAAACTAATTATAATTTAAATATTTCAAAATTTTAAAATTTACACTTTTATTTCATGCATGGCCTCCCGTCCTGGTTTTAAATGGGTTGCATGCATGATTATATCCCCATCATTAAATTAATAGTGCCCTAATAATAATCCAATGATTGCTTAAGATAATTGTACTCCATTCTACAAGTCTAGAGTAGGAAGCCCTTGTGCTCCTCCAAACCGAATGGCCCACCATTAAGTTTCTACTTAGGTGGTTGCTTAGAAGGCCTAGGACGTTAGAAGGCTTCCTGACCAAACGGGTGTAAGACCATTCTTGCGAGCACTTTAACTTTATAAGTTAGACTTCTCTTTCCTTTTTTTTAGTGGACTCTTGATGCTTACTTTAGCTGGTTTAAGTCCCAAAATTCTATGAATTCTACCCTTTTAGACTCATAAGACTTAGAAATTTCTTTCTTTTGGCCTAAGGATAGTCTGGCTTCTTCGAACAAGAAAACCAGTGGGTTCCTGAAAAAGAATCTTAGGTTATGTTTAGTTGACTACCTTCATGACTTGGAGGACTTCGGGCTTTAGTAGCTTGGGATGACGGATCCATGGAGCCCTGACGCAACTACCTCTACCTTATTAGGAGTTCCTCACCTTCCTTTAGAAGCCCCTTTAAACCCAATCCTTCCTTCGACCCATTCGTTGATGTCATCTAGCAGGCCTCACTTAGCTGACAGGTTGTTGCCCGTTTAGGATATGACAATTTCTCTTCTAACCTTGTTGCCTAGTATGACATCGAAGCGATGGTAAGATCCCACTTAATGACATGGTCACCTCATAAATCCTCGCTTGTCATTTAACCACCGATCATTTAGGATGTGAGGTATGTTCTCTCCACCCTCACAGCTTGGTATAGGCTTTGAAGCACCGAGACGTTCTTATCTAGGGAAGCCAGATCTTTTGACAAACCAATTTCAACAAGGAATTGTAAAAATCCTTTAGCAAAGATCCTATTTTCAAGAGTATTCTTGAGTATCCCCTATGATATAATTAACTAAAGGAATGCATAACCTTAAGAGCTGGTCTTGAATCAATAACAAGCACAAAAACCTGATTCTCTGATTGTGGGTTGCTTCCATAGGATTTTCTTCATGAATACTTTCCAACTCATTTCGGTTTGATCTTGTTACGGATTCACGTTCCTTGGGCTATTCACACAAAGATTATCTTATCAATGTTCTCCATGTTCTACAAAATTGTTTATCTATAATCTTTCTTTTCCAATTTCTCTATTTTTTCTGAATCATTTTCATGGTTTGAAAGAGAGACCTAGTTTGAAAGAAGAATATTAAACAAAGGCAAGTAGTGACTCAAAAATTAAAAAAAAATTAAAACACTATGCAACGGGAAGAAGTCATAAATCATAAAAGATTTTAACATCATAAGATATGAAAGAAAATTTAGCCACATATCACAGAAAAAACAATAAACAAGAAAGAAATACACACCATCCTCGTAAGAAATAAATAATTTTAAAACTTATAATCAAGATTTATTCTCCCCAAAAGAGTAGTAGATCCCTCCTTTCAAGAATAGCAGGAAGAAAAGGGAAGAAGAGAAGTAAAAAAGAAACCCCTAAAAGTTTCAACCTTATTAATGGGAGAAAACCCTAAGAGAGAACTCTTTTTCACATAACATTCTCTACTCATACATACCAGATGGGCACGTTGTACCAGTGCGAGTGCATTGTACGAGCGCGGGCGTGTTGTACTGGCTTAGGAGCGCCGTCAAGGTTGCGTGGGAGAGTTGGGTCAACAACTAGTTTCTTAAATTCATCCTTTTTTATTCTAAAATTCCATCCAAACTGTCACCATCACAATTAATAAGAAAATATGATTACTTTTTTTATTAAGCATATTAGTAGTATAAAATGTGGAAAAAAAAGGATAAACACACTAGAAATCCATCACACCTTCCACTGGCATCACCTTGTGACCAAACCTTTCTTTTCTTATCATTCCAGCGGCATCCTCACTATTTTCTCGATGGATATAAGAATTAATTCTATGAGGTCCACCTTATATAGGGTTATAGAGCTTTAGATGTTTATTTCCTTTGAATTTAAAGTTAGTGGAATTCCTTAACTAATGCAGCATGTGGGTTTTTGAAAAAATGTCTCTTTTTTTCACGCTGATGGACCTAGGGTCTTAATTTATTGGGATGATAGATCCATGGGATTGAGACGTGGTCATCTCTACCTAATTAGTATTTGATAAACCCTTTTGAGCCCAAATTTCCTTTGCTACTTTATTGATAATGTTTCATATGCTCGGATTGTTGATAGGCAACCACAAATTTGGGATATGATTATTCACCATCTATCCCTATGATATGATAGGCTTTGAAGCATATGGATGTTCCTATTTGAGATGATCCAGTTATTACTTATGCCTCATTTGCCATCCACAGGCCTCCTTTCCCTTTGGGATGTGAGGGTTCACCCACTTCATTAGTGGCTCTGTGTAGGCTTTGGAAGCATCTCAATGTTATTAATTTAAATAATTTTTCCCTTGATATACTTATTTCACTAGGTATCCCAAAAGTGTAATTAGGGTTCCTATTATCGAGATTTTGCTGAGGTTTTCCCCAAACTATAATTAATGAAAAGGACATGGTACTTAGGGAGGTCCTCTTGACCCCGAAACGAAATATAATTTTAGTCCTATGGTTATATAAGTTGCTTATATAGAGGACTTCTTTGTGTGTATGTGTTTTAAAGTGTTTTGATTTGATCTTCTTTTGTACATAAACTCATGACTTAATGCATGAGTATAAACTTAAGTTTTTCGTGTTCTAATTAACTTAATTTGTATGTTTAGTTTCATCATATTTTCTCTCTTTTCCGAGTTATCCTTTTTTTTCTGAATCATCTCAATGAGTCAAGAAAAAAAGTTACTTAGAAAAAAAAATTATAAGATGATAATCAGACAATCTGTTAACCCTAAGTTCAAAAAGAACCAAAATGCATGCGCTTGAAATTCATATATGAAGTAATAACTCCTTGAGACAAACTATTAAATCACCATTAAATCACCCGTGCACATGCTCCTAGAGAGTCATAAGGAAAAAATAATACTTTAGAATATCATTTATACTAAGCAAGTAGATCATTTACTCAATTAATGCGATATGGTTAAATGTCTCTAACTTACCGATATACGATTTGAAGGATGGGATCTTTAACCTTTTTAGGTCGCAACCTTAACAAATTCTCCGGAAAAAGTATTTTCTAGCTTATATATTTTGGGAGAATCAGTTTTCCTTCTCTCTTTTTTTGTATTTAAAAGGGACTAAATTGGAACTATCCATATAATAAATCGTGCGCTATATAATGAATGGAAGAAAATAGATTAAGGACGTTTTAATCTATTTTTGTATTAGAATAAATTTTTACATATAATTAGATTTCTTTTTTTATGAATATAATGTAAATTTTAATTAACAGTCATCTTAAAAAAAATTTTAAAATATTAGAATACATACTTATCAAAACTCAATCATAATCTTCTAACCAAAAGTTTTCTTCAATGTTTTACTGGCTAATAGCAACAAAGAGCCCGCCCATAGGCTTCCTAGCTACATGCAGGTGTGCTCGACGGGTCGTGCTGTCGTACGTGAACACTTACATGGATAATCTTCTTAAATTAGGGTGTGTAAATTATATTTTATTCTAATATTTTAAATAAAGATTTACTACGCTTGTCTAACAATTTCTAGATAGTAGCTTTAAAAAAATATATTAAGACTAAAAATAATTAATAAAAAAAATGTTGATTTGGAAGAGCAAAACTAAGGTGTGGATTGCCATCAATTCATTCTGAGCCGATGGTGGGGAAGAAGAGGGAGACAAAAGATATCTTTGCTTTGGAATCGCATCATATCCAACAAGAAACAAGTGAAAGAACTACAAATTTATATGATTCACTTTCGATCACATTAGCAATCGCTTTAAGATACATTGCACGAAAGACAAGCCCCACACTTTGGATAGGATAAGGATGTCGTCCATTAGGTTAGATTTTTGGGCTAAGGCCGATGCAGCCATTGAAAAAAGCAACAATGCTTTTAGATCATCGCTTTTTATCTTCATGTGGTTTATGCTATTTTTATTATTATTATTTTTTACTTGCCTTTTTTATTTGATTTAAATTAATCAATCTTATGTTATGTTTTTCTAAGTAAAATAAGGGTTGAAGTTTATTCGACCTGGAGACGCACCCAAAGTGTATGGACTAGAGCCTAGATTACTACAGAGATAGGGAGGGAGATATAGAGAGTAGAGTGCTCGCTAATTAACAGTAAAATGTATTTTTGATTAACATTCACTTAATAAATGATTCCCTTATTTGTAAGAGAAGGTACAATATGTATATTTACATGCTTACCCCTGCATTAATAGAGATGTTTGTGAATATTTTAGAATTTTACATAAATTAGCTTATGGTTCAGCCGCACTAATACTTAATTGGCTTAGATCAGTTGGCTTTGGTTTAGCAAGGCTCTTTTGTCCAACTATGCTTACTTAGGGTTGTTGATTGACTTGTGATGGTCTTCGAGTCGCCCGGACTAGACTCGACCGACCTGGACTCGGCCGACCTGGTTCTTTTGATCAACTGCTATAGTCTGGTTGTCGACTATCAATCCCGACATGAAGGGCTTATGTCATCAAGATGAGACTTGGTTGTCAGATAGAGAGTGAATCATTGTAACCTAACAAATAGCTCACCTTTTTACAAATGATCCTTTGAGTTTTTCGTGGAGTATATTGTTGTAAACTTGGTCTCCTGATTAAGAGTCTCAGAGACTTTAATGAGATGGCTAACGATGCTAGGGAGAACATTGGGTTGATGCCTTCTCTTAGCTTGATATACCTTGGTCTTCAGTTCCAATGACAGGCTTCGGTTGACTTCCATCTTTCATGATTGCCTTGTATGGCTTCTTGTATGTTAATTTCTTGAATGGTTGAGGCTATTTGAGTCACTTTTTTTAGAAACACAATTTTGACACTCATGTATTCACGTTGGGGATGGCTTGCACATCAATCATACATGACATATAATTTTCTCTAATGAGAATTACATTTCTCAATCTTCTGGTCATGCCCCCGTAGGCTCTGAACCCATTTACTGGGTCCTTTGAACCCATCTTCTGGGTTCTGCCTCTGCGGCCTCTAAACCTTTCTTTCAAGGCATGCCCCCGTGGCCTCTGAAACTATCTTTGGAATCATGCCCTCGTGGCATCTAAATCCATCTTCTAAATCATGTATGTATGTCCTTTGAACCCATCTTTCAGGTTATGCTCCCATTGCCTCTGAACCCATCTTTTGGGTCACGCCTCTGTGTCCTCCGAACCCATCTTTCGGGTCATGCCCCCCGTCTGAACTTAGTTTTTGGGTCACGCTTCTTGGCCTGTAAACCCCTTCGGTATACGAGTCATGTTACCCTTCTTTCATGGTAGTTTCATGCTATTTCTATGAACACACTCTTCTGCATATTGTGTTTTTTTTTGTGTTAACGCCCTTCACTTACATTTTTGCACTGGCAGTGAAATCATTATTAGTATAGGCTATCATATACTTGTGACTAATTTTTGTTATTCGGTGATCATTCTTATCTTGATGAAGTTGTTACATTGTACTAGATCACTTTACATCTGCATGTGCGTTTCCTCGATCATTTTATTGATGAAGCTGGCTCATCAGCTAAGCGACCCATTGTCAGTTGCAATGCATTAGCAAGTATTGTCTGTGAAGATGCCTCAATAAGTAGTGTTAGTTGTTGCATTGTGATTGGCTTGCATATGCCATGCTAAGGTTCCAAGGAGTCTAATAGGCGTCACTTAGACTTTTATAATATAATAAAAATTACTATCTTTTTATTATTTTTACATCATGCTTCCAAAAAAATAAAATATCTATATTTTATGAAACGGTTGCATCCCCAGCATAAATTGTTTATGAGGTCAACTTTTTTAAATACTTTTGTTCCTACAGAGCTTACACATATTAAGACCTCTTAGGCTCTTTGGATAATCAGAAAAAAATTGGAGATATCGATTCCATAAAGACATACACACTTAGGTGTTGTGCTTAGGAAACTATATGTTAGATGGTGTACTAGGCTAAGACTAGGTAGATAGGTAGTATTTTTAATAGCCTGACTTTAGTTCTCAATTGGTTTGGTTGCCCTAGCCAGACATCATTTTGTGTGATACTTTTTGCGTGTTTATCTGGTTTGAAATATTCACACTAATATAATAGGGAATTTTCTTGTAGGGGGTTCATGCTCAGTAAAAATGGAGGAGATGTGATAATTCCTACTAATACAATTTATACAAGTGCTTACGGAGCCCTCCTCTGGGGATTGGCTTATTATGTTTCATGATTTAACCTTTGTTAATCTCGCTATTTGGTAAGTTATTTTTTTTATAAATTTAATCATGAAAATCCTAGACAACGTATTTATTGAAAATAAAGTTTAGTCACGAGTTCCAACATTTGATGACCAGGAGCAGAAACATGTGTCCCATACCTTAAGTATGAGTCTATAATGATGTATGGATCTTGTACCACGTATGTATTAAGTGGTTCTTGGCTACATTTTTTTGCTTTCTGGGATAGGTCGTCGGCCCAACAGCACCCGGCCTGTTCTATTCTTTCATTTGGTATGCTTTACCTTCCTGTTGAGTGCTTATTGGCTATGCCCTTTTTTATTATGGTTTTTTTTGGTGTCAAACGAAAAAAAGTCAAGTCTCTTTAAGGACCCTATATTAAAAACTTTTTATAAAAATATTCTAATAAAAGATTAAAACTAATTATAATTTAAATATTTCAAAATTTTAAAATTTACACTTTTATTTCATGCATGGCCTCCCGTCCTGGTTTTAAATGGGTTGCATGCATGATTATATCCCCATCATTAAATTAATAGTGCCCTAATAATAATCCAATGATTGCTTAAGATAATTGTACTCCATTCTACAAGTCTAGAGTAGGAAGCCCTTGTGCTCCTCCAAACCGAATGGCCCACCATTAAGTTTCTACTTAGGTGGTTGCTTAGAAGGCCTAGGACGTTAGAAGGCTTCCTGACCAAACGGGTGTAAGACCATTCTTGCGAGCACTTTAACTTTATAAGTTAGACTTCTCTTTCCTTTTTTTTAGTGGACTCTTGATGCTTACTTTAGCTGGTTTAAGTCCCAAAATTCTATGAATTCTACCCTTTTAGACTCATAAGACTTAGAAATTTCTTTCTTTTGGCCTAAGGATAGTCTGGCTTCTTCGAACAAGGAAACCAATGGGTTCCTGAAAAAGAATCTTAGGTTATGTTTAGTTGACTACCTTCATGACTTGGAGGACTTCGGGCTTTAGTAGCTTGGGATGACGGATCCATGGAGCCCTGACGCAACTACCTCTACCTTATTAGGAGTTCCTCACCTTCCTTTAGAAACCCCTTTAAACCCAATCCTTTAGTAGCTAGGGAGAACATTGGGTTGATGCCTTATCTTAGCTTGATATACCTTGGTCTTCAGTTCCAATGGCGGGCTTCGGTTGACTTCCATTCTCGATCTAATGGATTTGCACTTGTTCAATTAAGTTTATCAATCTTTTATGATGGGCATTTGGTGTTGCTTTTGTGGCCCACCGTCCTTATTTTTAAAAGCCCCCCATACCTAATCTTAAAAAAGCCCAATTTCAAATTTCCTTTTAAAAGCACAGGCCGACATGGAAAATTTCTTTCATTATCATTTTAATCAAATTCATACACCATGGCACCCATACACCATGGCACCCCACATCATGCATCCATGTATGAACCCATCCACTTTTGGTCCCATGACCCTCTCTCACCAAATTATCAAAATACCTAAATTTCTCTTTCATGAAATTTGATTGTGGTCACATGCATGTCATGGACTCACTCACAACACCTTCATCCACTTGACGGAAGATGAGCTCAACTTGTTGTCCAATCCTAATCATGGACAACGAAGCCTTGCTATGACTCTTCCTCGTATTGGTCGTCGTGAAACTCCAGTCGGACCGCCATCACCCAAATCCCACGGTGTTGGTACAATTATTTCAATCAAGGTAACCTCAGATGCAGCACATGCAATGGGAGGTAATAAACTTCAAGCAATATTTGATCTACCTAAATCTCAACAACAGATAAGTTTAAGTTTGCAGGAATCTATGATTTTCATGAATAAACAAATGACTAATGTTGAACATTTATTGTCCACCCTCACAACTATTGTTAAGAGGTTAGAAGAGTCCAAAGCTGATAAAGAACATACAAGTCGCCAAAAGAGTAGGTCCATAGATGAGAAAAAGAAGGAGCAAAATTAATGTGAATTTACCAGTTCACAACGAAGATCCAACTGAAGTTCTTGTTGCTCGAGAATTTATCCATATTTTTATGACTCATACTTTCATTGTAAACACCATGCAATGTAACAACTTCTGCAGATGCATAAACATTTGGATAGCGTTGCTTTCTTGAAAAATATCACGAATGACAGTATAAAAGAAGCACAAATTATATTATTTTCTATAACTCATAACGACTATTGGACTTTGTTGGTTGGGGAACTGAAATTGAAAAAATGGAAATTGTATGACTCTCTTCTCAACACCGTGCATAAGGATGTTGCCTACCAAGTTGTAAATATGAGTATATTACAAACTAATAACATCCACTATCACATATATAACTATCCCATAAATTTTGCAGGTGAAGCTGTTTGCAAAGGACGTTGCAAAGTGTTTTGGCAGAGCCAAACCTGCAACATGAGGAATTACACTTGTTAGGGGTGCACCAATGCAAAACAATAGTATTGATTGCGGTACATTTGTATGCAAATTCATGAAAATTTTGGTGTCTCCACATGCACAAAATATTAATTGGACTCCGTATCTTAAATGGAAACAAGATATGAAGAGATTTAGAACTAAATGTGCTTACGCCATTTGTGTGTGGTCCAAGAATCTAAACGCTTAAAAATGTGCTTATGGTTTTATTACATTTGATGTTGCTTATGGTTAAATATGGATTTGTTTACACCATTTGTTTACAATTAAATATGTGCTTATAGGTTATAAAGTCATATGATTCGGTATAACACTTGAATTTTGAAATTTTGAGCAACAATATTTCGCTATAACACTTGAATTTTACGGTATAACACTTATATTTTTAAAATTACAGGCTATAAAGTCATATAATTCGGTATAACATAAGATTTAGAAAATTTCATCAACAATATTTCGTTATAACAAAGAAATTTTACGGTATAACGCTTATAAGATCATATAACACGATAAAATTTAAAATAACGCGTCAATAGTTAATTATAACACATGTATTCTCAATATAACGAATATATATCATAATATAACACGATTATTTTATAGTTTGAACTTTATTTATATTTGAGTATTTTAAGAAGTAACTATTTTACGATATAACACTTAAATTTTGAACTTTTCAGGTTATAAAGTCATATAACATGATAAAATTAAATTTTGTACTCGTTTTAACAACTTCAACTCGTTATAACACTTGAATTTTGAACAATAACACAATAATATTGTGGTATAACACTTAAATTTTGCTAAATAACACGCCAATAATTCGTAATAACACATGTATTCTCAATATAACACGTATATATTGCAGTATAACACAATTATTTAAAAAATAATTTGGTTTAATTGAAGTATAACACAAGATTTTTGATAAATAACGTGTTATTATATACCGTGACGGTGGAATAACATATATATGTGTTATATTACAGTAGTATAACACATAGTATAACACATGGGGAATATTCCCCATGTGTTACACCGTGGTAACACATGGGGAATATTCCCCATGTGTTATACCCTACCGGAATAACATGTCTATGTGTTATAATACGCTGGTATAACACATGAAGAATATTCCCCATGTGTTACACCGCGGAAACACATGGGGAATATTCCCCATGTGTTATACCTCAACGGAATAACAACGGGAGACGTTATTGGCGGCGGAATAACACATTTTTGCGGCGGTTTAACCGCAAAATTATGTAAATATATAAATTAAGTATAAATTTATAAAAGTAATATATCAATTTATATAAGTAATATATAAGTTAAGTAATATAACACAAGATTTTCGATAAATTATGCATTATTATATACCGTGACGGCGGAATAACACGTCTATGTGTTATATTACGGTGGTATCACACATGAGGAATATTCCCCATGTGTTATACCTCAGCGGAATAGTAAGGGGAGGCGTTATTGATGGCTGAAATAACACGTTTTTGCGTTATAGACGGCGGTTTAACCGCAAAATTAGGTAAATATATAAATTAAGTATAAATTTATAAAAGTAATATATCAATTTATATAAGCAATTCATAAATTAAGTAATAAATCACGGTATATGTGTGTTATTATATATATTAAGTAATATATGTAATAAATGAAGTATAAATTTATAAATTTATATAAGTAATAAATCCAACATTAATAAAACTACAAAATTAAGTTATATACGGCATCAACATTATTAAATTTGTAATATATCAATTTATATAAATTAAGTATTAAACACAGGCGTGTGTTATTGAATTAGTAATATAAAAACTTATATTAATTACGTAATAGCATGGACTCGATAATATTACAAATAATATAAATATATGAAATACGTGGACTGGATAATGTGAAGTGTTGTTGAAATACATGGACTCGATAATATTACAAATATAGATCACTTATTGAATCCATCAACAGTTGGGTATATCCTTGTGTTGGTTGTGATGCATCATATTCCTGAAGAAATTGAGATATTAAAATGAAATATAAATGCTAATGCCACTGACCTTTATGTTATATGATACCGAGTTACAGTTTTATACTCGACTGAGATAATCTGGCATTTAAAATAAATTTGCCTCAGATGGTATACCGAGATCTTGGGTTGTTGATATTTCTTGATGTTTTCCTATATACAAAGATTTAGGTTAGAGAAAGACAATCATACAATAATTAAAATATCTTATACTATTGAAATATATACTTTTTTTGTCTCTTATTCTTCTCTCAATACCCTTTCCACCTGGTAGTAGAAACTCCATTTAGCCTCATTTTTGCCGGGTCATCCAAATTAACTTGGGCATTTGGTCTTTTTGTCTTCTTTAATTTTTTATTTGTTTGAGGTGATTTTCCAGCTAATGCGTCATCAATATTTATAGATAGATTTAAATGTTTCTCAAAGCATCTGCTCAGTTGTTTCGTTTCTTCATTTCCCTGTGTTTTATTAATGAGTTGGTATGCAAATTTGTGATAGTGTGAGTGAAATAGTAGACCATTTGTTGAACCGATGCTCTTTTGGGATTCCTTCATATGTTCGTAGCTAATGCTGCTATACATGTTCCTTTTAGCGTGAACAGACCATCATATTAAGAAATATTTCTGGGGAATTAGCTTTATTTGCGCTTAAGCACATAAAGTAAGTGAGAACATAATATCTTTATCATTTCAAACTTTTTGCAAGTACAAGTGAGCTCAAAATTGACTTTGTCAAGTTTCACAGTCTAGTGCTTGTTTGCTCCTTAGTTATCCAAATTCCCTACAATATATTCCAAGTCACTTTCTGGAAGGCATTCAATTGTTAGTCCACAAAGCCCATCTAATAATTGTTGCTGGAACACAGAGTAAAGTTTTCTCGAATAAAAGGTTTCAGCTTGCCTAAAAAATGGATTGTATTTTACCACTGGCGTAATGACCGATTGATCACTTTTGAAATCTTCATCCTTCTCATTTCGGCCTCATGATTTCATAATATTGTCAAGGCCAACAAAACAATCCATGAGAGAGCTAGTAGGCTATGAAACACCGTGACAAATATTATTTGTTGATTCACTTCGTTGTGTTGATAATATTCTCATGTCAAATATTTTTTTATTGAAGGATGTGGACCATTTATGTCTGATCTTGTACATGTTCTTTAACAAAATGTTGTTGTGAAGGTTCCCCTTCTCAATCATTGTGGCCCAAATTTTTTCAAATTCCCCTTCGGTATCACACTTGCTCATGCATTTGTAAAAGCGATCGTCTACATTCTTGACACCCAAAGGACAATGCACTTTTGAAGGAAATTTCTTATATATATGTCATTGGCATAACCTGTGTCGTGTCTGTGGGAGACAATCTTCAATGGCTCGAGCCATCACTTGATCCTGATCTGTGAAAATTGTCATTGGATACTTGTCACCCATTATTCGGATAAATGTTTTGAATAATCAACTGAAGGAACCAATGGTCTCATTCGACAAAAAACCCACTCCAAAGAGAACATTTTGCCAATGGTGGTTCACCCCCACGAACCGAGCACAACATAAATTATACTTATTTAATCGATAGCTTGTATAAAAAGTTATTACGTCACCAAAACAATCATAATCAAGTCTGGATAACTCGTCGCTCCAGAAAAAGATTGTGAGTCGGCCACACTCATCAGTTTCAAAATCCCAAGCAAACATTGTATCCTCAACTTGCCTCTCCATGAACAACTGTGTTAGCACATTGACATCTCCTTGCTCTATTCTTTCCCTTCTTTCTCTTTGAATAAAATTGTATGCATCTCTTTTCATGCGTTCTAGGTTCTCCACCCCCCAACCTTCGTGGCCATAATGTTATATGCATCTGTTGCTCTAATCCCTGCTCCTGACATTGATCTAAGCAAATATGCATTTAACTCACTTATCTTTCTGTTAGAATGCAAAAGATGCTTATCACTTTTGACAAGAGGGTGGTTATGGCTTTCAATAAATTTCTTAACAGTCTAATTTTCTTTAACGTCGATGGCATATCTAACCATGGCTTGACATTCAGTCATCGTGTCACCTTTTCTAAACTTCATAGCATCTATCAGGCTTGACTCCTTCTTGTGGCGAGCCTTTCTGCAAATAAAATCTTTAGTTTTAATCTTCTTTGAATTTGGCCAATAGCTGCTATGATCGTTTCTAACAGAAAAGCCTACATGATGTGCATACGCACAGTAGCATTCATATGCTTCTTGATCATTGTGCATAACAGTACGAAGAAACGTCTCTGTGATTGGATCATTGCACAATAACAATACAATAACAATACAAAAACTATACAATAATATCACCATAACACTACAAAAACTATACAATAACATCACCATAACACTGACACCACTACAATGATTCAATCCATACACAATAACACCACTGTAACACTAGAAAAAGTAAACAATAACATCACAGTAACACGACAAAAATACTTAAATAATACAACAATAACACTACTAGGATAATACAATCCATAAACTCTAAACGATAACACACTACACCCTAAGCTCTAAAATTAACACGATTATAACACTAGAAAAACTTAACTATAACATCACATAACACAAACAACACAACAATAATACAACAATATTACAAAGTTAACATTACTAGAACAATACAATCCCTAAACCTTAAACCATAACTATAACACTAGCAAAACTTAACATAAACATCACATAACACCTCAATAACACGATAATAACACAACAATAATACCAAAAAATATAACAATAACACCACTATTACAAAATAATTCCTAAACTTTAAACGATAACATTGCACCCTAAACCATAACAATAACACCACTATAACACTAAAAAAACTAAACTATAACACCACATAACAACTTAATAAAACAACAATAATACAACTCAAAACCATAAATAAAAAAAAAAAGAAAAAGAAAACACAGCCCTAACACTATAATAATCCTCAAGTCTAAACTAAAACAACAAAACCAAATACCAACATAACACCAAAAATAACACTATACTAACTATAAACAAAAACAACCGACAAAAATCAACTAGAACCCACTTAACAATGCAATACAACATTAAAAAAAATCCTAAACTAAAGCAAACTCACTTTTGATTTAAGCTTCTCCTCATTATTTAATGATTCCATTTCGTCTCTAGGGAAATCCAACGCACAAGCTTGACAGAATCCTCTTGTTTTGGATTGGCAGCGGCATAAAGTGAGACACTAAGGCTTTTTGGCGGGATTCTATATGGACAAAATGTCATTTTTTCTCGTCTTGAGTGGGGTCGGGTTTCAGATGGGCCGAGTGGCCTATCTTAATTAATTTAGTGGGGTCGGGTTTCAGATGGGCTGAGTGGCCTATCGTAATTAATTTATTTTAAGCGAGCTTGCATTCTTGCATTCGATCCGGATGAAATAAGCGCTTGATCGAAAAAGGCTCATTTACAGCCGCCATGGGCAATGGTCGTCTTCCATGCGCTCCTTTATAACGGAACGCAACCGCGCCGAGGCCGCGGAACCAGGGGCCCGGCAGTTG
>NW_018164809.1:41346-48447 GCF_001263595.1 Phalaenopsis equestris
AATGAAGTGTAATAAGTATGTCCATTAGATGAGTAGCGACTACTTGAATAGAAGTTTTTTAGAATAATTCATATTGAATAGATTTAAAATCTTAGAAATCACTCCATAGGAGTGAATGAAAATGAGGGATCCAACATAGTTGGGATGAGGTTAATGATGATGATATGATAATTAAAACTGTGCATTAGTTAATCAAAATAGAAAAAATAGTCAACTTGAACTTATTTGGTTGATTCAACTCAATTTTTATCAGTTATTGGGTCAGTTTTGACCTTCATTAAATCTTTTAAATCAAAGAACAAATTTATTGATGTAGAAATTCACATTAGAGGAGTCGTATATATGTATTGGTCATTGGAGATCAAGGATTCAAGACTTGAGTGATGAGACATGCTAGGAATTTCCTCTTTTTTGAATTTTACTGTAATAACTAATAAATAAATAAATAAAATTAATAATGTTATTATTATTAGAAATTTCAACCAATGCTATCATTTTAAGTGAGAAATTAATGCCTAAACATTTTCGTTTTAAAGAGAAGTATACCATTCGAAGTGAAGAAGGAGACTCAGAGGGATCAAGAGAGAGAGGAGGGAGGAAGAGGAAGACTTACATGTGAGGAACGAAGCCGAACGAGGCGACGTTGTAGTCCAGGTGAAGGAAACAAGGCAACTTTGGCATTTTCCAAGTGGGGGAAGACCAACCCTAGCCGAATGAAGGAGCGGCGTGTGCATAGATGCGACATCGTTCTGTGCCGAGGCTTCAAGGTGAGTCATGCGAAGAAGACAGAAGATAGAAGCATTGAGCAACTTGAGGCTTCAGTGTAAGAGAGCCCGTTCCCTTACTAATCAAAGGAATAAGCGACGAGCGACTCGGTGTAAAGGAGGTGAAGAAGGGAGCAACCCTGTGTGGGATAAATTATGTCGAACCAAGGATGAAGGAGAAGAGAAAGGGTAGAATGGATGAACAAGAATTGAAGCCAAAGGCGTCAAAGCACTAGAACAGAAGTATCGAGTGACTCGTGCTTTGATCGTGAGCAGGGTTTGGCTTATGTTCGGGTAAAGGTCTAAATCAAGTTATAAGGCTAGGATTTGATTTATTTTTTTTATGTATTTAAGTTTTATTTTTGTATTAAATTGAATTTATATAAAAATTTTAATGCATTTTCTTATGCAAAAGAAAATAAGAAAATAATAAAACGAAAGGAAATTTAAATCTCGGAGTTAATGTTAAATTTAATTCATTGAATGTGAATTAACATTATAATTATTATTATTATATAATACATGTAAAGTAAAAAAACAGACAAAATATCTTTTAATAATAAAATTAAAATATAATTATCTAATAATAATTCTTTATGCATTTAACTATAGGTTCTTAGAGATAGTGAAGAGAATGATTAGCAAAAGAATCATCAGTGATTTTAGTAAGTATTTATGTTCTTATGCTATAATAATTTTTTTATTATATACCAAATGTGTTTTTTTTTACTGTCACTAGTTATGTTGAAATCACAACAAATTCATGATTTATGATTCTATCTACTTTTTATTCATAGTGTAGAAATTATATATGTACTCAATATTTTTTAAATTGTCATAAATATTGAATGTTATACAAACCTATTGACTCTTATATAAATCAAAATGAAACAATCATTATTAGAAAATGATTTTATAATATATTTGCATGTACATGCTTCATTATGATTGTGTTCACCCATTTATGGTACCAGTGAAAAAATGCTAAAATACCCGTGCACATAAATGAAAAAAAGTATTGGTATTAAAGCGTCTTAATTGACATAATTTTAGATGATGTTCATGTGGTGGTTGTACAAAAATAAGATATGTTACAGATATGGTAAAACACATTGAATGTTATGAATTATCTTAAAAATATATCTGAAAAAGTAAGCTTTTAACTATTTTATATTGATTTATAGTATCTTTGACTAGTATACATATCTCTCTCTTTTTGTTACATTTTTATGGTTTAGGAGTATGAATATTCACTAGCTATGACTAGCTTACTATTATTTAAAATTAACATTTTTCAAGTCTAATTATTTAATTAAATGATGAATAATAGATGATAAAATATTTGTAGATGTTGACAATTAGAAATGAGGTAAATTTAGTTGTATTTCTTTAATTTATTTTTTTAGTGACAATTTTATTTGTTAAATGTTAGTTATAGATGATGAATATAAAAAAATGTTTAATTTTCACTGTCTGACCGTTTATATTTGTAGTAGTGAAGTCAAAGTCCCGGGCCAGGACGTGATGAAAGTGGTAAAAAGTGGTGTCAGAGAAGGTTTTTGATTAATTAATGTAATCTTGATGAAAGAGTCAATACGATAATTACAAAGTAATTAATATTAATAAAATTGAAAATTTAAGTTGACTTTAAGTAACATACTATGTTAATTCATGCCGCCGAGATTATAGAAGAAGGGAGCCTAGTTAAAAATGAAGAAGTACCACCTGCTATAAGACCAATGCCCTGACCCAGATGATGATGACAATGACAGTTTATTCAGAAGTTCATACTAGGGTTTGGTGAGAATGAGACAATTGCTTTGGACAAGTACCTAAAAATATTGCAAGATTCGCGTCTTCCATTATTTAAGAGAACTAAATATTCTATTTAAGTGGAGAAATGCAAATTTGAGAAGATATTAGATAATATGGCCTATCTGAATAAAAAAAAAGCGTTACTAGCTACATTTGTGCTAGATTGAGAAGATGAAAGGTGGTGGTGTTGGCAGCGTCAGGATAGATTGGGAGATGAACTCAATATAATGGTAAGTTGAGAGGATTTTGTAAAGTTTTTCACATGTTGGCTTGTACTCTTATTCACTCGAAGACCGATGCAAGATAAATTCATTAAGTTAGTGTAATGAGAGAATAAAATAATGCATTATGAATTAGAGGTCACCGAATTGTCAAGGTAAGCCCTACAACTATTATCTATTGCAAAAGAGAAGTGTTGCAAATTCTTTTCTAGATTGAAGGATTCAATCAGATAGCTGTTGGTGCCATTGAGAATTGATGACTACTCAGCGTTGATAGTGGGATAGATGAGTGGAAATCGATTATTAGCTCACCAAAAGCATAAAGATATACATAAGAGGAAGAATATTGATTAGGGAGAGCATGTGAATTAATCAGAGGGATCCATTGGGAAGAAGCCAAAGTCCAGCTCAACTGGATTTAGTTGAGATATGACTCAGAGTATTGTAGTCACTTGTGTTAAATATGAAAGACAACATAAGGGTGAATGTTTGATGGGCTCTACCACATACTACTGGTGCTTTCAGCCTTGTCACGTAGTTGGATACTGATCTTCACTTGCCAAAAAATCTTGGAAGAACAGAAACAAGTTGGAGCTCTTTCTTGGAGGACCGCCCGTGGCCACAGAAGGATAGAGTTTACTGCTTTACCTCCAACTCAGGTTTAACCAAGGCAACCTATTCAACCTAAAGTTTATTTCATTACTGGTAGAGCCTGAAGAACCTGCTATTGATGTTGATACAATTAGGGATTAATGAGTGTTATATTTTATCACATATTATAGGAGTGCCATTATAGTGTTTTTTTGTAGCTGATGTGTGTTGTTTTAATTATGTTACCTTGCTTTAGATATGATGTTTTTCTTTATTAAGCTGTTGGGGAAAGTTAGTTGAGTTATCTAGTTTCATACCTTTATTTTATCATATTCATTTTTCATCTTAATGAATGAGATGTAGAATTCTAATAAGAAGTGATTTGAGGTTTAGAGTTGATTTATAAATTTTGAGGATGAAATTTTTATAAGGAATGGAATTGTAATAAATAATAAATAAATAAAATTAATAATGTTATTATTATTAAAAATTTCAACCAATGTAGTCATTTCATGTGAGAATGAAGTGCTTCGTAGTTTCATTTTAAAGAGAAGTATCCCATTTGAAGCAAAGAAGGCTCAGAGCTATCGAGAGCGAGAGAAGGAGAATAAAAAGAAGCAACAACAGAAGGAGAAGAGGAAGGAAGATGAAAACTTGCCTGTGAGGGACAAACTCGAGGGAGGAGACGATGTAGTTCAGGAGAAGGCAACAAAGAAACTTTGATGGTTTCCAATTGGGAGAAGACCAACCCTAGTCGAAGGAAGGAGCGGCTCGTGCATCTGTGTCAAGGCTTTGAGGTGAGCCATGCAAAGAAGACAAAAGACAAAAGTGTCGAATGCTCAGAACTTTACTGCAGGAGGAGAGCCCGTGCCTTAACCAATCAAAGGATGAAGTGACGAGCGGCTTACGACTGTGGTGTAAAGGATGTGAAGAAGGGAGCGGCTTTGTGTAGGAGAATAGAGGACGAAGTGTCGAAGCCGAACGCATCAAAGCACTTGAACATAAGTTTCAAGCGGCTCATGCATCCATTGTGAGCAGGGTTTGGCTTATGTGTCGGTAACGTCTAAACTGGGGTAAAAGGTTAGGATTTGATTTTTTTTAAGTATTTAAGTTTTATTTTTATATTAAATCAAATCTATATAAAAATGTTAAAATGCATTTTTCTATGCAAATAAAAATTAGAAAATAATAAAATGAAAAGAAATTTAAATATAGGAGCTAATGTTACATTTAATTAATTTAATGCTAATTAACATAATACTAATAATTATTATTATATGATAAATGAAAGGTAAAATAGAGGCAAATTATCTTTTAATAATAAGATTAACATTAGTAAATTAATAATATTTTTTAATTCATTTCACTAGAGGTTTTCATTAGAGATAAGTGAAGAAAATGATTGACAAGAGAATCATTAGTGATTGAAGTGTACTCATATTTTTGTGCTATAGTAATATAATTATCTCTTCTAGTCCAAATGCATTTATTGTTATTGTCACTAGTTATATTGAAATTACTGCAATTTAATGATTTATGGTTCTGTCAATTTTTTGTTAATATGGATAATGTGTACTTAACATTTTTTAAGTTATCATATATATATTAAATGTTAAATAAGTATATTGACTGCCATGCAAATGTTGATGAAATAATAATTATTAAATAGTGATTTTCATACTATGAGCATTGCATGCTTGGCTAAGTCGGAACTCATTCTTTTATGATATTAACAGAAGACTGCTATGGTACCCATGCACGTAAATGGAAAAGGTTATTGATATTGATGTATCTTCATTAATACAATTTTAGATGATGCTACTGTGATGATTGTACATATATACAATGATATATATATGTTATTGATGTGCTAAAACACATTAAATATTATGTACTATCGTGAAAAATCATATATGAAAAAGTAAGCTGTCTATTACTTTTATATTGGTTTATATGGTCTTTGACTAGCATAAAAATCATTCCACTTTTATTACGTAAATATAGTTTAAGAGTACGAGTATTCATTGACTGGTCACTGTTGTTTTAAACTAATATTTAGGAAGATGAATAACAGAGTATAAAATGTTTATAGAAAAGTAAACATCCCTAAATGAAGTAAATTTAACTGTATTGTTTTAATTTACTTTCATTAATGGTTCTATCATTTGTTAAATGTTACTTTTTGAAAATGAATATAGAAAAATTTGTTTTTCACTGTTCAATCGTTTGTACCCGCGTTGGTTAACTCTAAGCCTCTAGCCGGGCCGTGACACTTACAACTAATTCAAAATTTGAACTATCGAAATCTTTCATTATTGGTGAAAATGAGGAGTTTGAAGCAGAAAAAGTTTTTTGTGAGGCATTTCCTTAACCATAAGCACTTTAGAAGGCTTATTTTACTATTCCTTAATGTGCTAAAGCTTCATTTTGTGGTGTTGAACTCCATCTGCTCCTCTGACAGGAACAACACAGCTCTAAGTTATTTTTGAAATCCTTCATCACCTCCTTCTGAAATATGAGGAATTGGCATATGGGCACTCTTTTATTGTTATCATGCTTTGTTGTTTTTGTGCTGTCATGTTTTGATTGTTTTTAATTATAGGACTTATTTTTCTTATTTTCCTTGCATCTTTACTATTGCAGTTTAAAATTTTTAAACTATTTGTTTAATTGAGATTGTTGTTTCTCTTGTAATATGGCCTATCCTGCAAATTTAAGACATTTTGTTCGTGCACTCATTTACATGGTCTTATCAGCTTGCTATCCATTATTGGAGCTATTGCTGAGCTTTAACATTTTAAAATAATCAAAATTTCAGTTTGCCCAACCAACAAACTTAACTACAATTCTGTTCAGCATGGTTTAGTTATAGGTAAAGTTTATTAGGTTCAAATTTCCAAATTTGAAATCCAAAGATCAGTCAGATTTACCAATATGTTAACCATTCCATCTAAATTGATTGAATACATATCCCTAATGACAATATTTATTAAATGATATGCTAATGATAGATTATGTTAATCTTCTTGTTCCATGGGCTATAAATCAGTTTTTGATTACTAGTGTGTCATTTTGATTATTTATTTTCATTTCTGGTTATAATATAATGTTAATATCATTTGATTTTTAGAAATTTAGAACACAATGTTGTTGTTGTTATGATGATTGTGATGATGATGATGATCATCATCATCATCATTACAATATTATTGTTATGATTATTATTATTATGATTATGATTATTCTGATTATTATTACCGTTATTATTATTATTATGATTATTATTATTATTATTATTATTACTATTATTATTATTATTATTATTATTATTATTATTAATATGATGATGATTATTATTATGATTATGATTATGACATTTCTATTTATTAATTGCTTAGGAGGATCCTTCATAAAAATTCTTGTGGTCTGATTCTAAATTAGTCTTTCTTTTATTCGTGAATAGTCTTATAAATCTTCCTTTTATTCGTGAATAGTCTTTCTGCATGAACTATTAATCCATTTTTTAATCCTGTACTAGGTTTTTGATATTTTAAAGTGTTCACTAGCTGCCTTTGGGCTTTATAATATGATTTTAGTTATTCCTTCTTAATGTAGAAGAACGTAAGTTTAAGGTTTGCTAATAAAGATCTACAATGCGGTACATGAAAAGTATGCAGGCCCATGAATTTGTAAATCATAGACATTTAATT
>NW_018164809.1:49105-52113 GCF_001263595.1 Phalaenopsis equestris
TATATATATATATATATACATACATACATACACATATATATATATATATAGATACATGCATACATACACATATATATTAATTGCTTATGAGGATTCTTCTTAAAAATTTTGTGATCTGACTCTAATTTATTGTTTCTTTTATTCATGAATGGCCTTACTACTTGAACTATTAATCAATTTTCTTATCCTGTATTAGTTTGATATTCTAAAGTGTTCCCTAAATGCTATTGGGCTTTATAATATGATTTTAATGATTCCTTCTTAATGTAGAACAAATTAACTTTTAAGGTTTGCTAATAAAGTTCTACATTGAGGTACATGAAAGGATGCAGGAGCATGAATTTGTAAATCGTAGACTTTTAATTTTGACAAACCTTAGTTACATATTGAGGTTTAAGCTTTGCTAATGCAAACCTAGATGAAATGTATAAATTGTGCGGACACATCCAAATATTTTAAACGTTTAATTTTGACAATTTAGTTGCTTTTTATGAAACAATAAATGCAGAGAAATGCATACATATAATAATTCAATGGGGTTCTACTAGAAATAGAGTATAGAAATTTGGAAGCATCAAATTCATTTAATCAATTAAGAAGCATAACATCTCACATATCCAGCTTATATCAAATTTGAAGAGAATTAATTGAACAGGCAAGCCAAATTATTAGTAGAGAAGTAGAAGTAAGATTAACATTAAATGAAGCCTCTCATTTGTACTAGAAAATAACCTCTCTTGAAAATCCTCCGGTCTTCAATTTTCAAAGGACGAACTAGATGAAGTTACATATTTTACTTGAAATTTTATTCAACGGTAATTGATTTTGATTTTACATGCTCCATATCTCTTTTACAATTAAAAAAAAATAATCAATAAATTACTGAAAGGCTCTCAACAAAGGACGTTATTCCTTTATTTTTTTTAATTATTTCCATGTCAACATTCCACGTCTATATTAATAACCTGCATCATTTAACCAAAAATCTATCGAAACCCATTGAAATCATGCAATATACTCACATGTATGCCTGTTATTGATTTTTCCTTCTACTACCTTTGGTGGTAAAAAATGTTATTGGAGTATGAAAAGTTGCATATCATAGCACTTCCTAAACCATCCAACATCAAACTTCAGTTGCTAACTCCCACATCTGAGGCAAAGGAATGCAAGAACCATTAAAATACAGAAGGTCATTGAGTCATCCTCATTAATATATCAGCTAGAAAAGGTCAAATATAACTTTTTTTTTTGTTATTTTTCTTCCAATAAATTATGGTGTAGCTCTTCAATTTCCTATAGAACTATCCTCGAATCACCACCTTTATAAATTCTCTTTGTTATTCATTCTCAATAATGGACATAATTTCTATTCCAAGAATAGCTTCATACATTTTATATGTTGGATGTGAATGCAAACAGAGAAGATGAATACAAATCATTGATTGGGAGTTCATGATATAACCAAATCAGATATATTAAAGTATAGGTGAATGCAAAATTGTTTGATATTGCATGTATTTGTATGACCTTTTATTGTTTTATTTTTTGCTATTAGTTACTATCTTATCACTTGATTTGAATTCCAAATTTCCTATTCATGTCTTCATAAGACTTGTAATTGTCACAAATAAAAGTAAGTTTCCTGTTATTACTTCCCTACAAATCATGCAAATGATTAATGAATGATATAGTATGATTGGTTGTTTCTAGTAATACTAATATAATTATAATATGCTTTCTGTTGACCACATCATCATTAATCTATGTAGGATGACATGATGAGAAGCACTTAAAATTGATATTTATTTAGCTCATTAATTTTTTTTTGATAATAATTATAAAACATAGATATAACATAAATATCATATTTTGGACAGTCTCCTTGAAGAAAAACAATGAAAATGATTTAAATATTAGCTTTGATAAATTATGTATTTTTTGTTTTGATTTGGGAGAAAAATATATGTCATTCTTTTGTTGAACACAACTATATTGAATAAGAGATTTAGTATGTTGGTGCAATTTTGTTATCTCTACAAGATTCTTTTTAAAAAATTTAAAGCGGAAACAGTAAGAACAAAAAACAAATCATTATCAACTTGATTATATGTTGGGTTATTTTAATTGGATACTTCCTCAGAAGTTTCATTTTTAGATTCCTTAATTAATTTATCGATCTAAAGAAATAAAATTTATTATGAAACTTGAGAATAGATTTGGATTATATTGAGGTTTAGGTTAAAAGTTAATCTCATTTTCTAGGTTAGTTTGAAATTCATATTCCCAATAAGTTAATCATTTCAATATAATCCCGATTTCAATTTTTTAACTCTTGTTCAAATTTAGATTCAGATTCCTGAACACATTCTAGTGTCTACTCTCTTATTACATATCTATATTTAATAGGATCAATAGTAGAAGCATATTGTGCTTCTAATTCAGTTCTATATTCAATTGATCTTTAAAAAAATATTCATGATATGTAATTTTATTACAATAACACATAAATCTTTTATCCCACTAAGTGGGATCGTCTACATTAATCCTTTTTCTCCATTGTGTCCTATTGATAGTCATTTTCATTTAATTCTAACAGATTAAGATCATTTTTTATACATTATGTCAAATTATCTTTAAGTCTACCTTTGCCTTTCTTAACATAAGTCGAATCCAAACATTTACTTTCCTAGTCGGATCATCAGATGGTCGACATTTAATGTAGCCAAACCATCTAAGACGACTCTCTCTTCCTCCATTGGAGCTACACCAACTCTATCACGGATATATATTCATTTCCCATTTTGTCTCAAAGTGTCAAGCCACTCATCCACCTAAGCTTTCTCATCTCAGCAACGATTAACTTTGCTTTATGTTTCTCTTTTAAAGGCCAACATTCTGCACCACAGAGAATTGCAGGTCTCACCACCATCTTATAAAATTTTCCTTTCAGTCTAAGCGGTACTTTTCTATCACACAATAGGTCTGATGCATTCCTCTACTTCAAC
>NW_018164809.1:53427-59330 GCF_001263595.1 Phalaenopsis equestris
CTTTCGATTGTAGATTTTATGCTTCTCAATTTATTCATATAGAATGAATCTTTATTAACAATTCTTATTAAGTTCCAAAAGATTAGGTTATAATAAATGAACCAAGCTAAATATAGTACTATTTGATTTAAGCATCTTTTATTTATTTTGTTATCCACCCGAGACATAACATTACCCAAGTTTTAGTATCTTTATCAAAATTATTTATTTATTTTCTCATCAATCTTTTTAGTTCTAATGGAACTTACTCTAAGATGTATGTGTGATACTAAATTTTAAATTAAAAGTTTCACCATCTAGTAGATATGTTTAATAATTATTCATTAAGATTGGCACACTTAGAATTTTTAATATTTTCAAAGTCAAATACTAATTTAAAAAATACTAATAAAGGAATTATATAATATAGTACAATGTAACGATTATATTCTCATAATTATCCATCATACAGTCGTCTCGAATAATATAATTTAATTTAAAGACATTAAACTGCTATTAAACAAGTTAATACATAAGCTTAAATTAGCATCTTATTGAATTCCTTTTGAGTTTGTTTTGGATAACAAAAGATCACATTCACGGACTAAGCAGGATCATGTTCAGACTTATTTATTTATATCAAGTTTCATAGATTATTTTTAAACTTGCGCAATTAGGTAAGTAAACAAACATGCACAAACTTATCTACAATAATATTGATCTATTCATTGAGCATATTAGTTTGCTTACACTCCTACATAAAATTATAAATATGGTATTAAATTGATGATAACATGTTTTAATGTAATTATTCTATCACATTGTCTTGATTATTTATTTTACCATGTCACTTGATAGCATGATTACCTATTCATATAATATAATTATATCTTTTCATTGTTGCTAGTGAAGATTTTTGAAAGAGTAACAGTTTTTGCTTGACTTTTTCTTCTTTGTTGCATTAATGAAGTTTTCTGACAAGTTATAAGCGCCACACGGCCAATAACTTTTCTTTTTTTGGTAAACCTATCTTGAAGAAAATTCAATTTTTGAAAGAGTAACAGTTTTTGCTTGACTTTTTTTTCTTTGTTGCATTAATGATGTTTTCTGACAAGTCTATAAGCGCCACACGGCCGATAACTTTTCTTTTTCTGGTAAACCTACCTTGAAGAAAACTTTTGAAGAAAATTCAATCAACGTGAGGTTTAGTGCTCGTCTTCGTATCATTTTATGGTAAGGTGAAAAGCCGAAAAATTAACCTAAAATGCTATTGAAATAATTTATTGTGATACAAAATGAGAAATTTTTATAATTAGAGCAATTTCATCTTGAAATAAGTATGGGATGTGCATTTTTTTGGTAGTGCTAACATTACATATTTAAGCACTCTACAGGAGCAGATATATTTTTGTGAAAGGTTGCTCAAAAGATGCTTCCTTTTCTATTTAAATGGATAAATAAAGCCTTCTTCACTCGTGTTAGACTATAGTTAAACTATAAACTCACATTATGAACCTTTAAATCTGAGTTAGCTTTCTCTAAATGTTGTTGAACAAAAGAAATTCATGGACAATTTATTGTTGTGAATCTGCTATCAATGCCGAATCTCTTTTTCATGGATAGTCCACCATGAATTTGATCTCCAAAGCACAAGGAAAACTATCTCCGTGCCTAAAATACAAGAGCTATATTCCCAAAAATAGATTTTATTTATCCTGCCATCATCATAGGTATTACACATGACTATAAATAGACTCAAATGATGAATCTAGAGACCTATGGAGTTTTGCGTTGAATGTTAAAAGGTTCTTTAGGATTCATTCATTGCTTTTCTAGAAAAAGATGTTTGTTTCCAATAAATGGCAGTGGCATGGGCTTGATTCATACATGGCAATAGGATTTTGAGTGTTCTGTCTTTGTTTTTGTTGTTTAAGTTTTATTATTGTAAGTTGAATCTCATCGAGTTAATAAAAACTATTTTACTAATATTTAAAAGTTTGATATGTAATGAAAAAAATAGTCAAAATATGAAATCTTTATTGTACAGATAGTTGTCTGGGTTTGGATCCAAGGAGATTTGGCTAAGTTGTGGGTGACGATAAGGGGTTGGACTATTGGCTAGCCAGTGTTGTTTACCTCATTCTTCAATTCATGCTCTTGATTCTCTTAGCCTTAGTTGCATATAAACTAAAGCTTTTACAAAATTTCTTAAAAATAAATTTGGTGTTGACGATGTTTCTACTATAAGATATACTTGTTAACAAAATAAAATTATCACCAACATTATCAACCTTATCCCAACAATTTGGGTTCGATGATATGAATCCTCATCCTTTATTCATTCCTGGTGAGTTTTGCATGAGTATTAGACTCATTTTACACTTCATTTACTAGCCATCCATCTTTTTTTCTTTTTAATATTTCAAAATTAATATTCTCATTTTTTTTAAGCTCAAATTATTTACCAATGACTTTTCACTGCCCAACGTTCAAATGCACCAACTTGTTAAGCGCATAATTATTGTTTTCAAGTTCTGAGATGTTTTCTTCGTTATTTTACTTCTGTGGCACTTCATTTAAATCAGTCTGAACTTTCATATATTTATCTCCATTATTTATGCATAAAAAGTCTAAGATATTTAAAAAATCACAAACAAGTATCATTTAATCTTTTATTAATATCAGATGAAAATCAATAATGCGGCACTGATTAATATTAGATGTGCACGCCTGGTGGTCTCAGCCTTTTTGTGAAGCATTCATCAATAATCTTTACTAGTAAAATCTTATGATATTATGTTTGTTTTAAAGACCTTCCATGTCCATTTTTATCTATGTTTTATTTATTATTATTATTATTAATTCCCATCATCTTTATCTTAATGCTTGCCTGTTCGGTGAACGAATATCACAGTGGCAAGGAGACCGAGTTTCACATAGAACCTGAGATAACCTTGGAGCTGATGATGGCCGCAAATTATCTTCACACTTAGGAATTTTGTCTCCTATTTTTATAACTGTGTTGGACTATTTGCCTGTATTCGTGCTCATCTCACAGTTGGTCGAACCTTGATAAATGTCTGCTCCATAGTTGAGAAATCTGTCTTACAGTGATTATAGGGCTGCTTTACATATATGTTCCACCTTGACAATTATTTCCAAGGCCTCATTGTGTAATATGTTGATCTTTCAGGCCAGAACATAAGATTAACTGCAAAATTGCTCTTTTGTTTAGACTTTTTTTTTATTAACCCCTTCCTGCAGTTAATGAAACTTTGTTTGGGTTATTTTTCTGCTCCACTTTTTAATGGAGTTTTTACTAACATTTCTTTCATCCTAAATGTAAATATTCATATTTACTCAATAGATTATTTACTGTTAATATCGTTGTATTTGCTATCATACTATTTAATTTTGAAGTATTAGCTGTATATAGGGCTGTAAACGAGCCGAGCTTGAGCGAGCCCAGGCTTGGCTCGTGTTCGGCTCGTTCGAAACTGCTCGTGTTCGAAATCGGCTCGTGTTCGAAATCGGCTCGTGAACAGTGTCTTCGTGTTCAGCTCGATTTAAATATTCGTGTTCGTGTTCGGCTCGAAATTGGCTTGTTAAAATTAAATTGATAAAAATAAATGTAAAGTGTTCGATTCGAACCTGGACCAAATGTATGCAAAAGAAACCACTAACCACATTACCACATGAGATATTATATTTTGAACTTAGATATATATATATATATATTTCGAGCTAAAACGAGTCGAACACAAGAAAACAAAGAGCTATTCGTGTTCGGCTCGTTTATAATACGAGCTTTAAAAACTTGTTCTTGTTCGGCTCGTTTACTTAACGAACAAGCTGAACGCGAGCTACTTAGCGAGCCAAACACGAGTTGTTCGCGAACAACGAGCTTTCTTGACTGCCCTAACTGTATATCGTCCTATTTTATTAGCTATTAATAGTGTCATTCTAATTGGTGTTATTATGCTTGGAATTCGATTATTATGTTTTAAAATTAACAATTTATGTAATTTCTTTGATGTATTTGTATTTGTTTTGTATTAAAATAATTAAATACATTTTTTATGTTTCTTTCTAGAAAAAATAAAATTATAAGATTATTGCGCTGCAAATTTATCATTATAGATGCATAATTTGGAAATATATTTTTATTTTTAGTTCATGAAAGAAACTTGTCATTGATAAAACTAAATAATATACTGTTGCAAAAATAAAAAAAAATAAAATATACTAAAAAAATTTATGACGTTACATGCATTTATTTATCCTTTTTAACATGAGGGCGATCCTACGTGTGATATGGGTTGCTGAGACGTTTATAATTTCTGATAGACCGGCAGATTTATGCATTGCAAGATAAATTAAAAATTATAATATTGGATATCATAATTTTTGAATAAAAGATGGGGGCATTTGATTATTGGCAGTTAGAAGATTGCAATTGGACTTTAATGATAAATAAATTTAGTCGAACAATGGTAGATGAGTAGTTATAGTTGAGACAAATGTAGATGGGCAACATAGATCCAAAAATCATGGAGAATGGTGATAGTTTTGCGATGGTGGTGAGATCATTGTATTCAGTGTATTCAGGCAATGATGGTCGTCATTGTATTCAGGCAATTGCGGCCAAGCAACAGAGGCTGGATTATTTTAGTTGTTGTTAATGGCTATAGCATAACAGATAGAATATTGTAGTTAACAAATAATGATCATATGATTGTAGTTAGGCGATAATATCTGGGTATTTATAGTCAAGGGAATCATTGATGGTGGTCGACGAAGGCCTAGCAAGTATATATGAGTATTAATAATTAGGTGATGCTAACTAGAAGGTTGTAATAAGGTAATGGTAAAGTTTAGCAATTGTGCTCGAGGTTGTGGTCGGGTAATAATCACCATGTGACAGATAGAAGTCCATTTGTTGATGACATTGATTAAGTCATTATAGTTTGCCTTTGTTGATCATGTGATCATAATTAAGTGATGGTTGTCACGCAACAATAATTAAGTGATGGTTTTAGGGTAGTGTTGACATCAATTTTTAATTTCACACGTGTTGGATGCTCTTTCTAGTGTTATGGAAGCATATAAAGTTCATACACAACACCCTGTAACTCAAGGAATCTGTAAAACCTCCCATGTGCGTTTATGGTAAAATCAGGGTTTGGGGTGATACACTTGCGCAATGGTTTAAAGTGCCAGTTGACATTAGTGTCTCTAATATAAGATCTATAAAAATATCCATTTTTTAAGTTATGGAACCATATTTTAATCATACATAGTCTATCATACTTTACGAATCAACAAAACCCTTTGTCGGATATTTTTTGTGTGAAAACCAGGGTTTTCAGACCCAGACTGGTGCATAAGAGCCAACCTTGAGGACATAGGTGCCAGACCTCGGCACCCCGATGCTAGCCTCGGGCACCTAGGCGCTTAGAATAGCCTAGGGCGCAAAATTGAGTGCCTGAAAAGTTGGCGTATAGTCCCGGGCACATAGGCACCAAGCCTTGACTCGCTCGCACCAGCCTTGGGTGCTTAGGCACCTAGAACAACCCCAAGGGCACAAAATTGTGGAATTGGAAAGCCAATGCACAGTCCAGGTACCTAGGTGCCAACTCTGGCTCCTCGGTGCCAGTCTCAAGTGCCTATACACACTAAATTGCTCCTAAACAACGTCAAAACTAGAGAGGGGGAAACCTGACGCCGAACCCCAGTGCCTAGGCTCCAGTCTTTTTTTAGAACCCAATTTTTCTTGGGAATTCCACCGAATTTAGCCCATAATAGCCACCAAAGTAGCCGAAAAGTGCAGATTTTCTTGGTTGAAAGGAAGATATGCATGGGGAAGAGAAAAACGTGGCCATGTGGACATTTTTGGACACTTGGAGGCATTTTGGAGGGAAAGA
>NW_018164809.1:59462-66269 GCF_001263595.1 Phalaenopsis equestris
CTTCCTCCTCATTTTATTCCCTAAAATCTCATCTTTTCTATAAAGTTTCTTCTACTCATTCCCCTTCTTCTTCCTACACCATCTCTTTGAGTTTGTGAGGCAGATTCTTGGAAGAACTACTTTTGGAGAATAAGGAGAGCTTCATCTCTCCTAAGGAAGAAGGAAGCTTCATCCCAACAAGGTAGGGGCAAGGAGAAAATAAAGAGAATGCTCTGTTAGCCATCGCGTAGGTGAGAAACTCCTCTAAACCTTTATCCTTCTTTCTAGTGAGCCCTTAGGTCATGTGGTAGAGAAGATTAGAGCTAGGTTCTGTGATAAAGAGATCCTCATAGGTTAGGGGCCTATTTTTTAATCCCTCTAGGAATCCAAGAGTGAAACCTACCTAATCTTAGCTCCCAAAACCCTAAATTTGGTATTCCAGCAATCCCACATTTGCGCATATGATTTCATTCTTTGGATGGAAAGAATGAAATCCATCGAGGCTTAGAGAATAAAAATCCTTGTGATTTTGTTGTTTCCCAAGCTTTGAATTTTTTCCTTCCGTGAGAATCCTTCGTGATGTGTTAGACAAATGGAAGGCAACCTATTGACTCTTCATGTGGCGATCGACTAATGAATTTCATTACCATTCTACCATTGGTTTCCTATGAGATCGTTAGGACGAGTATGATTCATTGTTAAATCTAATCAGGTCTCATTTGCTTACATGTGTTTACATTGCAATGAATTTTATAAATGTGCGTCAAAATACCCTATTTTGCATGTCTCATCAATTGGCCATCCATGTCATCAACTCAATTGGCTATTTTTTCATCTGTTCAACCGATCAACCGACTATTTTTCAGTTAGTTCGACTGATCGGCCGCCTAATGCCCAATCGACATAACTGACCATCTCTGTCATTTAGACCGACTGGCCACCACCAACCAAATTGGCTTGACCGACCATTTTTGTATTTTTTTTGGTTTGACTAATCGGCCACCACAAGTGCGATCAACCAGATCGATCATTTCCATCAATTTTATCAATCGACTGCCACTGGCTTGATTGACTCGATCTACCATTCCCGTCAGTTCGACAGATCGGCTGCCACCAACTTGAACGACCTTTACCGTTTGTTCGATAGAGCGATGATCATGGAATTTTTTATTTATTTGGGACCATTATAGATCTCAAAAGATTCCTATCTAAATGATTAAATATGACATTCAAAGAATAAAATACTATCTTGAAATAGAGAGATATTACCTTAGAATTGATTTAGTCATTTGAATATGATGAATCCTTGGGGTCTACAAAACTTGGATTCTTCCCTTACCTTACGTGTATAAGTTAAGATTTATTTCGATACTGGGATCCTATTCCTATAAGGGCAAACTCTCGTAGTTAACTACATCTTTAGAACTGTAAGCTCTAAAGAAAATCACTCGACTAATATGATAAGTTGAGTTGCTAAAGATCTGACTTTCTTAATTGGTCTAAATTGGAATAATTAAGCTTTAAGAGATGGAAATTACAGTTTGATGATGAAATGTCATGGGAAAGGCCTGAGATATAGGGATTTAACCACCCCATGAAGGGAATCTATACCCAAAGTGATGTTTGAATAATTTTGGAAAAGGGTTGATAATGAGTTTGGACCGAGTTTTATTTAACTTGAAATTGAACTTAATTTTAATTGAGACTTGAAGTGAGTTTGAGGTCGAATGAGAATTAAAAAAATACTTGATTTGACTGATGAAGGTGATTGAATATCCTAAGGTAAGGATAGAGTCACTTAGAAAATGATTTCTATATAAAATATGAAACCCTAGACTCTTAAAGGAATTCTATAGGTGGACTAATCTAGACTATAGGAATAACGTCCTTGGTCAAAATGCTCATGACTTTTCGTCATCTCAAGAGCATTGGTATCCGTCGACTATGATCAGCTTCATAACCACGAATCCTCCTTGAATGTTAAGTATGGAGGATTCGTATTTTCGAATTAGTCTAAAGTACCTTTATCAATAACCACGAGTTACTTCATTTTAATGTATTCCCTCTAGTCTGAAGGGGTAGGTTTGTTATTTTGCATATCCTAGTCCTTGGCACTAACTAGGTACCTGAACTAACTTATGCTTTTGTACTCAGATTAACCTGGGGTAAGTGTGTGGCCCATTGTTTTGTGTATAAGTTAGCTATCCAAAGTTAATGTCAGATCTATCTAGGTTTAGTTATCATTTTGTTTTCTTGGTGCATTTTGGATATTTATTTAAATTTTAATATTTGAAGTTAATATCTAAGTTGGTTAGCCTTGCCGACTTTAGGGAATTAACTTCAAGTACGACATTTCGACATAGAGTTGGATAGTGACTGACTCAAGTGAGTGGTTACATAGACATAACCCTATCCTAGTTTTACTCAGCCAAGTTGTCAGTTTTTTTGGGCTCGGATGCAGACCAACCAAAATTGACAGGATATGAAGGAAGGAAAAAAATACCATGTTGTGTGCGAAAAGTTGGACTAAGAGAAAGTTTGTTAAGAGTTTTACTTTAACTCAGAACTTAAAGGATTAATTCTCAAGACCAACCTTGACTAGCCTGGAATTAATCAACCTGATCACATTGTGTTGGTGTAGTGTAGGGCATACTCCAACTCCCAATAGACCAAAGTCAAACTTATGGAGGGTTTGAATAGGATCAAACTAAGTTCAACAAACCTTTTCTGGTATGCAATAAGTATATTTGATTAACGTAAGACGTACTTCAAACCAGATTTACTAACTCAACAGATTGACGGTTGTAGGGAGGACAATCAACCTAATTACATTATGTTGGTGCCACGTGGGGCGTACTCCAACTTTAAATGGACTTGAAGGTTCAAATAAGCTAACAATGGGCTAAACTGAACATGACATGTGTGATTCATCACATCTTAGGTTTACTAGCCCAAAGGGTTGACAACAAAAACAACCCTGATTAATATGAAGTCAACAAATTTGATCACATCATTATGGCGCCATGTGGGGCGTGCTTTGACTTTCTAGAAGTTAATACTTATGTAAAAACATGTGATCAATATCAACGGGTAGACAATATTTCTAGAAGAAATGAAATGTCCTTCAAATTTACTTTAGAGGTTGAAATTTTTGATGTTTGAGGTTTAGATTTTTTGGGATCCTTTATACCATATTTCAAAAATATATACATTTTAGTTGTAGTGTACTATGTTTCAAGGTGGATAGAGGTTTTAGTTTTACCTCGCCCTCAGACAAAGATCTAAGCAGCAATTGAATTTGTTTAGAAGCCTTTGCATGGTAGTCAATAATGTAAGAAATAGTGGAGAGAGGGGAAGAGGAAGAGAGCTCATGTTTCACATTGTTTCTAGCACACCAAATAAACCACAAAGTTATATAAGGAATGAGATGCATTGTTGTGTCCAATGAACCACAAGATTGCCAAACAAGTAAGCAATCTTCCATATTAAGCCAAGTAAAATTTTTCAAACCAAAAATTCTTCCCAAACTATGCCATATCTCCCTAGCAAAGGGACAAAAGAAATATAAATGTGAAGCACTTGCATGGGAGCATTTACACAAACAACATTGTGAGGCCAACCGTGGACCATTGAGTTTTAAGATGTCATTAAAAGGAAACAACTATAAAAAATTCGTCCATAAAAAAAAAGAAATAGATGGGGAGAGATATTTATCAAAATGATGTAACTTATCGTAAATCGTTTTAAAGATGTAAACTGTTTGGATTAATTTTCAGTGAGGATTGTCTTTAGCATTATTGCATATAGGAATCATAGAGATTTATGGGGCCGCATTACCTACCAATTCACGTAAAATCGGTAGATTTCATTGCCCTTCAACAACAACATCAGAAACCAATATATGAGGATGAGAAGGGATAAGAGGAGAGTAACCCAAGAAATCAACCCCCCAATTATCATGCAAAAAGGAAATATTGCCATCATCAATTTTCCAAAAAATGAAATTAGTAGCCTCATTTCATCCCTTTAAAATCGCTTTCCAGATTTTAGAATCACCAATTTTCCATTGAACAGTAGAAGGATGGTTAGCCAGGCAATATTTATGTAATAAAAATTAAGCCCAAAGAGAACTTCCTTTACAAAATTTAAACCAGAATTTGAATTTATTTATATCAGTAATATGATTAAGGCTTTTGAAACCGAGTCCGCCAAAAGCCTTAGGTTTACAAATCTTATGTCAGCTTAGCCCAAATTTACCTAGAGGTCTCCCATAAGAAATTTTTAAAAATCATTTTCAAAGTAATTTGTGTACTCTTCTTCAAATTCAACACATGTAAAGCAGAAAGAGGAATGCTATGTAAAAAAACTAGAAAGAAGAGTAAGCCTTTCCGCATTCAAAAGAAAAATATTCCTCTAGTCTTGAATTCTAGTTTTTATTTTTTCAACAACTGCATCCATTTGGATTTGTCTCCTTCTTCCGCTTAGAATATTGAATCCCAAGAAAGTGATAGAAAGGGAATATGAAATAAAGCCCGTGAAACTAACAGACCAACTGATAATTCTTTGCTTTGCTGCTTTCCCAAAGAAGAGATGACATTTGGTTTTATTGAAAGTGAGGCCAAAAGTATTTTGTATTGTTTGTTTATTTAATTTACTGCTTATATTTTAAATTCACCTTTTCTTAGCAAATCCTATTGATATATTATATTTCATTTAGTGCTTTAAAGCTTGTACTTTTTAAATTAGTACTTGCAATGTGTCAGAGCCAACTTTCATGTTCAGAACCCTCTATAGGTTAGCTTTATTTTTATGCAATTACTATTTTCTTTCCACATACAATTTTTTTTTGTATTGAATGCTTGACTTATTATTAAAAAATATATAAGTTTGGGGAAAAAAAATCTCTTTAAAAAAAGTCAATTAGCTAATTTTTTTTTTAAAAATTTTTTTTTTAAATAATTTAAAATGACCTTTGGTATTAGAGGCTAACTTTAGATGACTAATATTGTTTTATTAAAATATTCTAGTAAATTTAAGTAAAAATCTTTAATAATGAAAGTCAATTCTAGAGTTAAGATATTTAGTATGAAAGGATAAGACTATATTTTTTCTATTTAAGGAAAATAAAATTGTGTTTTTGAAGTATTAAGAATCTTAGAGTTTTATATAAAAAAAAGAATGAAACTTTATGAAAAATCTTCAAAGCTAATATGAATTTATAAAGTGAAGGAAGGTAAGAAGTTTTTAACTTCAAGAAGAGGATAGTGAAGTTCAAAATTATTAAAAGCTATCCAGATATAGTAATCCTCGCATGAAAAGAAAACAAAGGATTGAAAATGATCCTAAAAGAAAATGAAAGAAAAAAAGAAAAGAAAATTATGTGAGGAGAAGCTTGAGGAAATGCCTAATAAAAATTTGACTTCACTTTAATTAACTTGAGAAAAAAGCTTTATTACATTTTCTAAACTTGTATTTGAGTATTAGCATCCTTACTAATAAAGTTCTCATGAATTTTTTTTTCATATGGACATTCTAACTATCTTTGATATGACAAATTACAGTTCTTCTTGAAGTGAATAGAGAATCACAAATCTTAGACTTGACCACTAGGTGTTCTTAAACTTTTAGTTTTAACCTAAGTTAGTAAAAGTGTAAGTTAAAATCTCTACCATAAGTCATATTTTTATGTAGTAAAAAAGTTACTTGAGGACAAGTAACATTTAAGTTTGGGGAATTTTGATGCACAAAAAAAGTGTAATTTTATGTATATATTTTATGCTTAAATTTAGTGATATTGCACTTTAAAGAAGAATATTTTCATGTTTTGTCGCAGGTATATTGATTTTAGGCATTTGGAGCAAAAATGAGAAAAAGGAAGAAATTTGGAGTCAAAACGCAGATTTTCAGCATACTGGTGCTAGAGGCACCATTTTACAAAGAAGAGACGCTAGAATCTATAGAGGAGCATGAAACTCTAGTAAACAGGCGTCAGAGGCGCCAGAGGCACTAAAGACAGATTTAGATGAATTGTTGGTGGTTATTGACCATTTTTTAGATGTTCTAGAATGCTCCAAGTAATTCAAACACCCCATAGAGTGGTTCAATGCATCTAGACACTTTGGAAAGGCTCTTGACTGAAGAGACATGTCTTTTGGATGAAGGGATTTGTCTCTTGGGGTGAGGAGGTGTGTCTCTTTGGAAAAAAAAAAAGGAATTTTTGAAGAGGGGCTGGCACCACTCTTTAGAAGTCTTGGGAAGTTTTGTGAGAGTGTGTGGAGTGTAGAGTCTTTGAAGAAGAGTTAGGTTTTGGAGAGGATTTCCTTCTAGAGTTGTAAGAGGAGAGAGAAGGTGAGAGATTTTTTATTCATTACATTTTTAAGGGAGAATTGAGTGTGATTGTAAAGAGATAAAATGTTTAAAAGGAACTTCAATGGATTTGTTTGAGGGGAAGTGTGAGATAAGTTGTATTCTTTCTTTTCTTTATTTTGTAAACTTGTTTTTATATATAAAATTTATGTTTTGTTGTATCCTTTTCATGAATTTTGAGCAGTCTTCTTTATCCTTCTCCCTACAATGAGATATGATTTTGTGAGGAATTAATATTGTTGTGCAAGATTTTAAATGTCTATAAATTTTGATGCTTCAAACTCTGATCTTCATTTACTTTTCGATCTGACCAATTAAAATGTTAAAATTTTTTGAGAAACATAAGATCCAAAAGGGCTATTCTTTCTTATCCTTGGTAAGAGTCACATTTAATTTAATGGATGAGAATGCAGTTGTTGACCTCACTTTTGGTTGAGGGCTAGAGACTTCTTTAGTAGCCTA
>NW_018164809.1:66392-66640 GCF_001263595.1 Phalaenopsis equestris
ATTGGTCCTAACCTCTAATATTTATAAGGTAAGATCATTATGGGGAAGCTCAAGAAGAGTTCCTATAGGGTTACTTGGCCTTAGAATTGACCCTAGGTGTTGATTCGGAACTAAGGTACACTATACCCTCACCATATCTTCACAATACCCTCACAATACCTTGGCTAAGACCAATATATGAGGACCCAAAATGAGATTTCATTGATCTATGATTCATTTAAAATGGTTCTCTATCCAAATCTACTTGA